>NC_135826.1:14404006-14704006 GCF_964213995.1 Mustelus asterias | reverse complement strand
CCAGAAAAGAATAAAATTAAATATATTAAGTATATAGCAAGATAAATCTGCCAGTGTCATTGCAGTGGTGTCTGTTAGGAAGGAAGTTAGAACACACAAAAGATAAATATGGCCATGAAATTAAGTAAATTTGTAGAGTGGAATTTTATGGTCCTATTGCAGCGGGGCTGGTGCTGTAAAATGCAGAGTTGTTCTAAAGTCCATTGACTTTGGCAGGACCATGAAGTCCTGCCGGTGTAAAATTCTGCCCAAGGACGTGTTAACTAAACATAGTGCTAATTGTTATCTGATTTTTGTTATACACCCAATATGCTAGCTCCAGATGCTGCATTTTAAATATCCATGGAGGTGGGCGGGCCTTCAGTATCTTGCCACCAGACAACATGCTGCCCTGCTGTCATGTTCCTGCTTTCGGACCATTTTTAAACACACTGGTCTGGGATTGGGGCCGGGGGGCTGGGTGGGTGGAATGCACTGACAGCTGTGGCCTCTTTTTATCTTAACTTTTTAAGAAGTCTTCAGAGGCTTTTTCTTTCTCTCCTACTTATGTCAGTCAACTAATTTCTTGGATGGTGGGGTTGCTTATGTTCATGCTGGAAAGCCTCGTATTGATCCTCCAGCCTCTAGAGCACACATCCCAACAACTAATTGAGCTGCTTATCAAAAATGTTATATCAGGCGTCAATGCCATGCTGGGGTTTCAAACACACAAAGCAAATTCAACTCCAGGATTTGTTTCATTTGGCATCACTTTATGGTGACTTAAGTGGAAAATATGTCTTACAAAGACCCTGGGCCAGTCAGTATATTTATATCATTGGTTGCTGAAGAATTCCATGAAATTTGTGGGATACTAGCTGTCACCATAGTAATCACTGGGATGCTAGCTGTCATCACAGGACAATGGAGGGAATTTGTGCGTGGAGCCAGATGAGGTGGGTGAGGTCCTTAATGAGTACTTTGCATCAGTGTTCACAAAAGAGAAGGATGTGGTGGAGGATGAAAGGAGGATGTTAACATTCTAGGACGTTTTGAGATAAAAAGGGAGGAGGTATTGGAGGTTTTGAAAAACATTAAGGTGGACAAGTTGCCAGGGCCAGATAGGGTCTATCCCAGAATACTGAGAGGTAAGGGTTTATTTCCATTCCTTTCCTATCCTGGTAACTTTTAACCCTAGAACTATCCAACATGGTGAAAGTTTTTTCTGGAGATTATCCTTGTAGTAGAACTTAAGCGAATCTTCCAGCCTCATTTCAATTCTTCATGAACTTGGTCTTTTTAAACCAACACAAACTCCACCCGCATTCCTGTGCAGTAAACCATTGAGACTTTTGCTTCTAGCTGCTCTCTTTCTCCTGGTTCCTGACAGAGTAATTTGTCTATGGGTTTCAGGAATAACTTCAAAATCCTTCCCCTCTAAGCCAATTTCCATGGCAACATGAGTCACATGGGTCTTGTATCCAAGTAGAAATGCTAATTCATTATTATTTGACACCCCAACTCTCAGCCTGTAAGTAAGTTGTCAATTTAAAGCATAACTGTTTACCACTGGATATTCTTAATACTTTCCTTGGACTATGGAGACTAGCAGTCTAACCACTGTAAACGCACATGCTGTTGCAATTGTCTCCAAATGTGAACATGTTACACCTTTTTTCCAGCAAAACACCCTGGGCCTCACTTTAATTTTTTCACAGCCACGTCATCCAGGCCTGTTGTCGGGCAGACCTCAAAACCAGTCCCACGAGCCCCCTTCCTTTACCCTAAACTAAAGACACCATCCCAAAATATAACAGATCTTATAAATTTCATATTTGTTACAAAAATGAAAGCCTGGTAGAGCTTGACATAATAAGCCAGGTCTGGTGATGAATGAGCAATCCAGCGAGTGTCAGATAAGGGATGTGCTGAAGTTGTGCTCCTTAGACATGAGGGGATAAAGATCGGGCTATAGAGTGGGGTGTAACAGGGCTGGGTGAAATTTCATCGACTGACAAGCGCATCAAAATAATATGGGGAAAGGATAGAAAAATTGAATTAAATTAGATTCCAGTTGATGAGCTGCTGTTGGCATTGATGTGTTGGGCTCATCTACGCTATAATTTCTATGAATGTGAACATTTAGATTCTTCTCGAAACACATGCTGGGATTTTTAAAAGGACACCGTCTATCCTATTTCACTAATTTCCCCTTCCGCAGCTTCCCATTTCAACCCAGAGCAGCTTCTTTTGAAAGAAAACAACGGGAAATAAATTTGCAATCCTTCTCTTTCAGGTATTGTACTCCAAGGTATATAGATTTTGATGACCTTGAGCGCAAATACTGGAAGAATCTAACGTTTGTGTCTCCCATCTATGGAGCGGATATCAGTGGTTCACTGTATGATAATGTAAGTAATGGTATCATTTCAAAGGAGAATGCTGATCTTTTAAAAAATGATCTTGGTAGTTAATCCCATGTACAGCAAGTTAGGAACTTTGGCGCTATGAACTTTGAGCAGAACTTCTTGCTACCATGGCTGCCATTCCCTCCTGAGAAGCAAATGGCAATATCCTGGATTGTGCTCAGTATGAGTTATGCTTTGGATTTGTGCTGTGCAACTTCTCCCTGAATTTATTAAATCCTTAGTTTTAGAACTGTTCGTCTGAGAAATGTTATATGGTTTGATAAGGTGCCCTATGCAAGGCTCATTGAGAAAGTGAAGGGGCATGGGATACAAGGGGACATTGCTTTGTGCATTCAGAACTGGCTTGCCCACAGAAGGCAAAGAGTGGTTGTAGATGGGTCTTTTTCAGTATGGATGTCAGTCACCAGTGGGGTGCCCTAGGGATCTGTTCTGGGACCCTTGCTCTTTGTGATTTTTATAAATGACCTGGATGAGGAAGTGGAAGGATGGGTTGGCAAGTTTGCTGATGACACAAAGGTTGGTGGGGTTGTGGTTAGTGTAGAGGGATGTCAGCAGTTGCAACGAGACATAGATAAGATGCAAGACTGGGCGGAGAAGTGGCAGAAGGACTTCAACCCAGATAAGTGTGTGGTGGTTCATTTTGGCAGGTCGAATAGGATGAAAGAATATAATATTAAGGGTAAGACGCTTGGCAGTGTGGAAGATCAGAAGGATCTCGGGATCCGGGTTCACAGGACGCTCAAAGCAGCGTCGCAGATGGAGGCTGTGGTTAAGAAGGTGTATGGAATACTGGCCTTCATCAATAGAGGAATTGAGTTTAAAAATCGGGAGATAATGCTGCAGCTGTATAGGACCCTGGTCAGACCCCACCTGGAGTACTGTGTCCAGTTCTGGTCGCCTCATTACAGAAAGGATGTGGAAGCCATAGAATGGGTGCAGAGGAGATTTACAAGGATGTTTCCTGAATTAGGTGGCATGCCTTGAGGATAGGTTGAGAGAGCTAGGTCTTTTCTCCTTGGAGAGGCGAAGGATGAGGGGTGGTCTGATGGAGGTGTATAAGATGTTGAGGGGTATTGATAGAGTGGATTCTCAGAGGCTTTTACCCAGGGCTGTAATGGTTGCCACAAGAGGTCACAGGTTTAGGGTGCTGGGGAGTAGGTACAGAGGAGATGTTAGGGGTAAGCTTTTCACTCAGAGGGTGGTGGGTGCGTGGAATCGGCTGCCGGTAGTGGTGGTGGAGGCGGATTCGATAGGGTCTTTTAAGAGACTTTTGGATAGGTTCATGGAAGTTAGTAAGATAGAGGGTTATAGGTAAGCCTAGTAGGTAAGGACATGTTCGGCACAACTTGTGGGCTGAAGGGCCTGTTTGTGCTGTAGCTTTTCTATGTTCTATACACAGCCATTATATATTCCTCATTATGGTAAGGAAAAACAGTGGCAGCTTACCAACAAAAACCTACATTAACTGTGTCTGCACTGGGCCAAGTCCTCTGACTATGGCTTGTACAAAATAAGTGTGGGAGCAAGAAATCAATACAAAAATACTGCTAATTTATTTGAGACCTGTGAAGTGTTTATGTGAAAGAACAAAGTAGTCACTTTGAATTTCTGACTTCTGGCATCAGCTGCCATAATGTGAGAAGACTTGACAAGGTGGGTGGTGAAAGGATGTTTCCCCTTGTGGGAGTGACTAGAATTAGTGGCCAACTTAAAAATAAGGGGTCTCCCATTTAAGATAGAGATGAGAAGAGGGTTGTGAATGTTTGGAACTCGTTCCTAGAGAGCACTGGCTAACAAGGGAGTTGTATGTTACTGGGGATTATCTTGTTCTTGATTGGCAGAACAGGCTCAGGGCCCTGAATGGTTTAATTCTCCTAATTTGTGTATTCGTAGATACTCAGAATGACAGCCATGCCGTTGAGAGTTGGTTCTGAAATCTATAGAGAAAAAATAATAGTACTCGAAACAAAAACTGCGGGAAATATGATCTTTGAAATAAGCAGCTACGTTAATGTTTCTGAGTAGTCGCTCATACCCAGAGACTGTACAAAGCACGCCACCCAACCTGTTCACCTACTTTCTTCGACATGCCTATAGACCTGCTTTATAATTATAGGATTTCATAAAATTAAATCCTCCTGTCAGTAAATAATGTAAACAATGGAGTAAACCTAACAAATCAGGGTCGATAAAGATATAGTAAAAGTTTAAAAAGCAACAATATACTGCTCGGATTGCCTATGGCCACTTAATGAATACAGGTTTTGAATATGCAAGCTGACAAAGATATTGGAAGAGGTTTCAGAACTCCTTCCATTGAACCACCTTGTGGTCAAAAGCTGCAACGATTCAAGACAAAAGGCAGTAAAATTGAATGAGACTGATGATGGAGAACTTGCACCAGTAAAAACTGACTGATCAAATTTTTCAAAGGCAAGTAAGGTTTCTGAACAGGAAGCACTGGACCCCTCAAAATGTTTGATATAGAGCTTGGTGTAGATACAACATGGGTAAATGTTGCACCTAATTTCTTCCATGTGTGATGAAATGCAAGTAATTTCCTTCCCAGAGTTTGCCACAATACTCTGTGATCTGAGTTAAGATTACAGCCATATAATCAGTTCTGAATTGCTGCCTTCTATTACTGGGAACTGGATTGCGGCCACATATCATCACATGTCAAAGTGGACCTTTTAACTGTATGCAAGAAGAGTTATATAGTTTAATATGGCAGGATAGAATTGAACTTGAGATGGAAGAATGTATTCCAACTATTCGGTCTCCATTCCAACAAATCCCAAATGTATAAAATTTATCTTGCTCTATCAAATTCTTAATTTAAAAATAACTAAAAGCACACCGTTCCCTTTGACTCTCATTGTTAATGGATTCCCACTACAACTTAAGAGCTGATGAGCAAAGACAATTCATATCTATTAGAATTCTCTTGTACTAAGTGATTATTAAAGCTCTCGAAAATTTTGGTACCCTTTTTTTCACCTCTATTGTGTGTTCTTTCAAATTATTTATTGGAATGCCTGCATTGCTGACAAGGCCAGTACTTGTTGCCCATCCCTAATGAACATTGGCTTGCTATCCCAATTTAGAGGACAGTTAGCAGTCCAGCCCATTGCTGTGGGTCTGCAGTCACGTGTAGGCCAGACCAGGTAAGGATGGCAGATTCTCTTCTCTAAAGAGCATTAGTGAACCAGACAGGCTTTTACAATAATTGATTATTTCAAGGCAATACTGACCAGCTTTCAATTCCAGATTTTTCATTAATTAACTGATTTTAGTTAGTAATTGCATTCAAATTCCACCAGCTCCTGAGGGATTTGAACTTGTGGACATTAAGTTGAGCCTCTGGATTATTCATCCTGTGACATTGCTGCCAGACCTTCATTTCCCCCAAGTTTTATCCTGTATCATTGGTGTTCACACAGATGCATTCCAGCAGTGAGGCCATTGAGCAGTATTCATGAATGGGAACCTTGGCTGATTTTCCTCTCTATAGGCTAGGAACACTAAGCCAATTGTATGTCCTCTACTGACACCAAGTCTGTGTTGGGGGAACAAACCAGTTAAAGTTAGCAAATGAAGAGTGGCCAACTGTATTTTAGTTTGGCAGTGTGTATGAATTCTACTAGAGCTAAAAGTACTGTGATGAGGGATTTATTGGCTTGTCGCTTGCCTGATGCATGTCACTTTCAACATTTTTTGAACTGGCTTTGTAGATGAAATCTAGGCATTTTCTGCGAAATGATGCGGGTCCTTTTTAATGTCAAGTCATTACTTGTTGATCCAGATCAGAATGTCAATTTTAATTGGTAGGGGTGGAGGGGGTGGGGGATGGTGGTAGGGAGGGGAGCTTGGGCAGCAGCGGAGGGGAATGATTAATGTGCAAACGCTGTTGCAGTTGTGTTGGTGTAGATTTGGGTTCCCTCTTGTTTTTTGGCTGAAAAGCAGATGGTGCACTGTTAAGATTGATAGATCTCCCATTTAATTTATGGCAGTCCCTTCAGGATGGTTTAAATTATTTCTTGTTCAATCTTTAAGAGATTGAGATACAGCAGAGACCTACACTGCTTGCACGCACCAACACAGCTGTTCTTTTGCTGAACTTGAATCAGTCATAAATATATTTCTTCGAAATATGATGTGAATAATTGGTTTAATTATTACTTTGACCATTTTGTTAGCCTGTACTTTTCTTTAAACCAGTGAAGGTTTTATTACTTACAAATCTATCAGTATTCATGATCTTGCTACGTTAGATATTGGCTGTAAGTATTGCAGCATCTAAATGTTAGTTGCCAATGTAGTATGTGGAAGTGAACGGTTGCTTTTTACGGGCAAATGGATTTTAATTTTAATGCAAATAACAATATTCCAGGATACAAGCAAATTACTTGTGGATGCTGGAATCTGAAACAAGAACAGAAAATGCTGGAAAGTCTCGGCAGGTCTGACAGCATCAGTGGAGAGAGAACAGAGCTCTGACGAAGAGTCATTCAGACTTGAAATGTTAGCTCTGGGGTGTCTCCACAAATATTGCAGGATGGTTGACTTGCTCTTAATTGTTATGTTTTCTCTTGCCTTTCCTTGTAGAATATTGAAGAGTGGAATATCGGGAGTCTCAACACATTACTAGATATGGTGGAACAGGAGTGTGGAATCGTGATTGAAGGCGTGAATACTCCATACTTGTACTTCGGGATGTGGAAAACCACATTTGCCTGGCACACTGAAGATATGGACCTCTACAGCATTAACTACTTGCACTTTGGGGAGCCCAAATCCTGGTATGTAGAGAGATTATTTAATTAGGTTGAACTGGCAAATCACTTCTTCTCCTTTGGCATATGCCAAATGTCTTTTGGATGTCCAGATACACCACATCAATTTCATTACCTTCACCAACTCTTACCGCATCAAAATACTGCATCAGTGGAATTGTGAACCCTAGCAGATAAAACCGGTTGTCTCACTTCATTTACCTCGAGCTGTTCTCAGCTTTGCAACATTCCAAATCATGATTTACTTTGTTGCAGTCCTTCAACAAGGCTTCATTTTATAGACTTCTACTTTCAGCTAACTGCTCAACGTCCCATTGCAGGTATTCTTTTGGGACTTTTGCTTTGAAGAGAAGGAAATGAGTTTTTAAAAAAAAATTCTCTTATCCTCTTGCGCCTTTTGGTTATGCTCATGTATACTCCCCAAACCCACGTTCTTCTGAATTTGTTAGAATTGGTCAAATAAATTGCATGTCTGTGTCAGAGATTCTAGTATAGTTTTTTGTATTCTATCTTTGGAAGGATTCCTTGTAAAAGTTAATTCACGGAGTCAGAGGATGAGGGGGGACCTGAATAAGGTTTACAAGATTATGACAGGCTTGGATAGAGTGGATAGTCAAAGTCTTTTTCCCAGGGTTGAAGGGTCAATTACTCGGGGGCATAGGTTGAAAGTGAGAGGGGGAAAGTTTAAAAGAGACGTAAGGGGCAAGTTTTTCTCTCTCAGGGTGGTGAACGCCTGGAGCGTGCTGCCGGAGAAGGAGTTGGAAGCAGATTCTATAACACGTCCAAGAGGCATCTAGATAGATACATGAATAGGAAGGGAATAGAGGGATAATGGACCATGTAGAGGCAAGAAATTATTAGATTAGAGAGGCATCTGTGTTGGCACAGACTTGGTGGGCCAAAGGACCTGTTCATGTGCTGTACTGTTCTTTGTTGTGTAAGTTAAAGAACCACAAATGAAAGCATGCTAATATATCATGTCTGTCATCAATTGCTTTCTTTTAAAAATGCATACATATTTCATACTGGATCATATTCAATGTGAAGGACTGCAAAGTCAAGTGGATTGAACAGCTCCCATATTCTGCTATAATGGTCCACTGTTGGACACATTTTGCATGGTTCCTATGCTTGGGAATAAAAGACAATACGTTTATTTGCTGTAAAATGGAAAATATTCCAGTTTATTCCACAAGAGGATGCTGTTGTGTAGGTAATTCTGAAAACTTGTCTGCTTTGAAGCAGCATTTCTTTCACACCTCAATCCCGCCCCCATGGGACTGCACTGCAGTGAATTACGAGAGCAGTAACCATGGAGAACAAGAGCTCAATATGCTGAACAACCGTGGGTTTCATTTATTTGTGGCTTCACTTGAAGTGGCGAGGAAAACACACTAATTTTTTTAAGATAAGCTATTATCGTTGCTGATATTTTTGCTGGTTTAGTACATAAAGTGTTCCTGGCCCATTTCTGGAAGTTTATTATTGGGTTTGTGCTGTATTTACCAAACCACTGTTCGTGCTGCAGCATTAGACCAGATAAAACTGTTCAGATAAAAACCCCTATGAACTGTTTAAGTAAAAACCCCTACCAAACTGCAGTTGAATATGCTGACCAGAATTGTGTTCCAGGTGTGGCAGGACATACTTCAGGATTCCGTTGATGGCATAAATGGTTCCCCCATTAATGCCATAATGGGGAGTCTAAGTTCAGTTATGAGTTGCATACTAAATACCTTTTATTGACATTAAAACACTGCATGTCCTGATGGTCTTAAATGTAAATCTTTTTTTCTTCCTAAAGGTTAGATTGAAAATACCTTCAACTTTTGTCGTTTCTTTTATGCTTTGAAGTAATTTACTGCAGGTGCCAATTTTCATAAGTCAACAAATTTAAAGCAGGTGATATGAGCTAGTTTTTTAGTTGGGTGAGGCAGGAGCTGTATGGAATTGGTACGTGCTGACCTTTTGCAGGGGAAAAAAGGGATCCCAAATTCTACAATCCTTCAGCCTAGATTTGTTTTAACTTTGGAAACCCGGTTAATGAATCTCAGCAGCTGAAAATGGTCATTCAGGATTTATGCCTAAATTGCCGAACAGTGCCAGGGTGTTTTGCAGGAGTGGAATTGTCTACTTGGATATGTTGCTTGCATTGAATGCCTCCTGCCTGCTGTACACTGTTCTGACTGCAGAAAAAAATCCATCTGTTTTATAAAGTGGTGGCCATTCGATATCCATTCAGGCAGATTGTATTTACTGCACTGAAAGGCAATCCATTGCAGAATATAGATTATTGTCTCCCTGTTGAGTATCAGAGTGAATGGGTAAATTTAAAGCATCTTTGTTCCACCTCAATGCGTGCACACAGGGCAGTGCAGGGCACATGTTTTTTTTTACAGCTGTAAAGTTCCAATGTTCCATTTGTTTAATGTCATTATTAGGACAATTGGTAGTGATGAGAAGAGAAATACTGAGATGGTGCATTATAATGCAATTGCTGGGAGTAGGAGGGACAAAATAAGGGGCACCTGTATATTGTCTAACGTGTACATTGGTTCATCCTCTCAGCCAATGAGTTATATAATTCTCTGTAATGTACCAGGGAGGTGAGGATAGGTCAGCTATTTGTTTGCAAGCACAGGGAATGGTTAGAATCTGTTACAGCAGTTTGGTTACAGGCTACATTCATGTTCATGCTAATGAACTAAACAATTTTTTTGGGGTTGTAGAGGAGACTGATTGACTCTGTGGGAAATGATTGCACAATGTTTGCCTTATAGTTTGAACGGCATATTGATGTTTGTGTTATTGTGATAAAACAAATATTAATTTTACAAACAGCTAGATTTGAGTGCGTGTCTGTCCATACATTTCTACAAAATCTTGCATCTCATTGTCTGGGTTTGTACATATTTTGGACTTTCCTGTCCTGATTGATTGCAATTTATTGTGTGGTGGGTAGTGCATGTTGTGCTAACAAAGTAAATATATTTTTAAGTTACAAATCAAGGGCATGGATGTACTGTGTAAGGCATTTGAGCAGGAAAGTTCCAAGTTTGATTCTTAAAATTTTGCTGTGCAAAATCACAGACGGTCTCTGCAGGTTGTTTTGAACAGCTGTACATTTTTAGTAACATTTTCCCTCCTGAGCACCCTATGGATGATAATGCAAGTATTGATTGCAGTGTAAGGATGTTATAGGTAATCTTGCAGGTGATTGAAGCAGCTGAGGTTATGAAATAATGCTCAAGCCGTCAGTTTCCCAATTTGCTATTATTGTTGCAAATCTTTTTCTGCACACTTTGGGACTAAATCAGATGAATCCAGGTGGGATCATCTATTTTGGCAACTTGCTTAAGAATTCTTGTCCTGTGATGTCAATTGTAGAAACCTCTGCACTGGTAGGTAACCAGGCTTTGATTTTTGATCTTGTAGTGAGTGACTCCCTGAAAAGCCACTAGCTTACTGCTAAGTTTGCCATTGCTCTATGAAGTTGTCACAATGAGGGATAGTTGTGCTGTGTATGGAATGTTTTGATTTGCACTCAACAAGTGTATCACATACTCTTGCGTCAGGTATCTGTCACTTGGCCGGCTGCACCAACTCGCCACAGGGTAAGCACTTAGCTGTGACTTTTCCATACAAGTTTTCCTTGTGATCCTTTCTGTTAAACTTGGGGCAATCCGTATCTGAGTTAAAGTAGATTGGCAGTACAAGGTGGCCACTAATACAGCACAGATTGCTATTTCCTAAAATAATTTCAGTTATAATAATCAAAGAATAGAATTTTTTGCATCTCAGCAGACTTCACAAAATTTTCCTGTAAGATAATTGTGTTAGATTTTGAATTTATTGTGCCACCTAATCTGGACAGGATACTATTGATCTTGCAATGGAGAGTGCAGGAGGGTATGTCAGGAGCAACACCAGACATACCTAAAAATGCGGTGTCTACTTGAGACTACAACATAGCACTACTTGTATGCCAAACATCATAAGCAGCAATGAATAGACAGAGCTTAGCAATTTCACCAGATGTCACTCCTACGTGACTTAGCTCTAATTTTAAGATTATGTGGCCAAACTAGATTGTCAGATGGTCAGCACAGATAGGATAGGCTGAATGGCCTCTTTCTGCACTGTATTTTTTCTTTGCTTCTACAGCGAATACTAATAGCATTCAGAGCGATGAACAATATGGGAATGGGTTAAGTGGTGGATTTTAATGTGAACAAGTATCTGAAGTAATACATGCAAGTCATGAAAACATTTGTGCAATGAATGGTAAAGATGGAAAACGGTATTGCTGGAAAAAAAACATGCTATCAAAGCTTTTCATCCTGCACTCATCAGGATAGCTCGTGAAAACTTTCTAACAGTAATGGGGGAGCAGCACTTTATAATTACATAAGAACGTGCTGATTGGTTGGCAAGTGGACTCTGATGGAAAAGGAGAAGAATATAAAGGTTAAATTTCACGATCCTGCCAATGTATCTAGACAGCTGCAAACTGGTATGAAGATGGCTAATCAAAACACTGATGCACCACAGTACTTAATTGAGTTGCTGCTCTAATCTTTTAGAATATTTCAGAATACCTACAAAAATTCACTGACGCATTGGAGTGGTCTTCAGGAGTGATGGAGTGATGAGGATGCTTGCATTTGTTTTCATTTTACTTATCTTCAATTTTATTCATCTTCAACTATGATTGCAGAACCAAAGGGTGTAAGTATAAAACTGAGTGCTTCAGACCAGATATTCTATAATCCCATAATCTATAATAGGCAACAAATTGTTAATCAGCATCATGGACAAATGTGCGTGTCCCAGCTCTGTGACTCCAGAGGATGATGATCAGTTATCTGACGGGACTGGGAGCATTCTGGCCAAGTTTGCCGATGATACAAAGATAGGTGGAGGGGCAGGTAGTATTGAGGAGGTGGGGAGGCTGCAGAAAGATTTAGACAGTTTAGGAGAGTGGTCCAAGAAGTGGCTGATGAAATTCAACGTGGGCAAGTGCGAGGTCATACACTTTGGAAAAAAGAATAGAGGCATGGACTATTTTCTAAACGGTGACAAAATTCATAATGCTAAAGTGCAAAGGGACTTGGGAGTCCTAGTCCAGGATTCTCTAAAGGTAAACTTGCAGGTTGAGTCCGTAATTAAGAAAGCAAATGTAATGTTGTCATTTATCTCAAGAGGCTTGGAATACAAAAGCAGGGATGTACTTCTGAGGCTTTATAAAGCACTGGTTAGGCCCCATTTGGAGTACTGTGAGCAATTTTGGGCCCCACACCTCAGGAAGGACATACTGGCACTGGAGCGGGTCCAGCGGAGATTCACACGGATGATCCCAGGAATGGTAGGCCTGACATACGATGAACGTCTGAGGATCGTGGGATTATATTCATTGGAGTTTAGGAGGTTGAGGGGAGATCTGATAGAAACTTACAAGATAATGAACGGCTTAGATAGGATGGACGTAGGGAAGTTGTTTCCATTAACAGGGGAGACTAGGACGCGGGGGCACAGCCTTAGAATAAATGGGAGTCACTTTAGAACAGAGATGAGGAGAAATTTCTTCAGCCAGAGAGTGGTGGGTCTGTGGAATTCATTGCCACAGAGGGCTGTGGAGGCCGAGACGTTGAGCGTCTTCAAGACAGAAATTGATAAATTCTTGATTTCTCGAGGAATTAAGGGCTATGGGGAGAGAGCGGGTAAATGGAGTTGAAATCAACCATGATTGAATGGTGGAGTGGACTCGGTGGGCCGAATGGCCTTACTTCCGCTCCTATGTCTTATGGTCTTATGGTCTTATTGACAGTATCACTCTGTTTTGACCTGTTTATAAAAAAAAATGCATTAGAGATTGACTCTCTCCCATTTGCATTCCAACCAATTAATCAGGGTGCTTCTCTGACCAGCCCTGCGTGATCTCTCAACACTTTATTTCTGTTGAAACTCATTTTCAAATAACTTACTCTAAAATGGATGTTAGAAGGCACGAAGAGGAAGAAAGAAGGAAAGTGAAGATTTCGATTCTGAAAATGGTTTTATTAAATAGAAAAATACATTTATAAAAAGAGCAAAGAACAGCACAGGAACAGGCCCTTAGGCCCACCAAGCCTGCGCCGATACATGACACCTTTCTGAACGAAAGAAAAATCTTATGCCTCTACACGGTTCATTTCCCTCTTCCTTGCCTATTAATGTATCTGTTAAGATGCCTCTTGAATGTTTGCTATTGTATCTGCTTCTACCACCTCTGGCAGCGCATTCCAGGCACTTGCCACCCTCTGTGTGTTTTTTAAAAAAAAACTTGCCCCTCACATCTCCTTTAAACTTCTCCCTTTTACCTTTTGTCCTCTAGTAATTTACATTTCTACCCTGGGAACAAGATTCCGACTATCTATTCTATCCATGCCTCTCATAATTTTGTAAACTTCTGTCAGATCGCCTCTCAGTCTCCAACGTTCAAGTGAAAACAAACCAAGTTTGTCCAATCCCTGGTTTCCAAACCAGGCAACATCCTGGTAAACCTTTTCTCTATCTTTCCAAAGCCTCCACATCCTTCTGGTTGTGTGGTGACCAGAACTGTATGCAATATTCCAAATGTGGTTTAACTAAAGTTCTATACAGTTGCAACATGACTTGCCAATTTTTCTACTCTATGCCCTGACTGATGAAGGCAAGCATGCCCTATGCCTTCTTGACCACATTATCCTCTTGTGTTGCTGCTTTCAGGGAACTGTGGACCTGTGTGCCCCGATCCCTCTGTATGTTAATGCTTCTATCATTGTATGCTTCCGTCCTGCATTAGATCTTGCAAAATACATCATCTCACATTTGTCTGGATTAAATTCCATTTGTCCAAGTTTCCAGCCTACCTGCTGGAGGATTGCCAGGGGATACCTGCTGTATCATCCGGCAATTCTCCTCAATATCCACAGCTCCCCCAATCTTTGTGTCATCCGCAGACTTACTCATCAGACCACTACGTTCTCACTTATACTTATTAGAGTTTAGAAGGATGAGAATTTCCCAGATTATCCCTGTTAAACAAAGGAACAACATTGGTTATTCTTCAATCCTCTGGGACCTCTCCTGCGACTAAAGAAGATACAAAGCAGCACGGTTGCACAGTGGTTAGCACTGCTGCCTCACAGCGCCAGGGAGCCGGGTTCAATTCCCGGCTTGGGTCACTGTCTGTGTGGAGTTTGCACATTCTCCCTGTGTTTGCGTGGGTTTCCTCCGGGTGCTCTGGTTTCCTCCCATACTCCTAAGATGCGCAGGATAGTTGATTGGCCATGATGATTGACTCTACTGTCAGGGGATTAGCGGGGTAAATATGTGTGATTACGGGAATAGGATCTGGGTGGGATTGTGGTCGGTGCAGACTAGATGGGCCAAATGGCCGCCTTCTACACTATAGAGATTCTGTGAAAGATTTCATAAAAGGCCCCAGCAATTTCCTCCCTCAGTATTCTGGGATAGATCCCATCAAGTCTTGTGGACTTGTCTATCTTAATGCTTTTCAAAACACCAACACCTTTTTTATATCAACGTGCCCGAGAATATCAACTTATCCCTCTTTAGACTTACCATCCACCATGTCCTTCTCCTTTGTGAATACTGATGCAAAGTGTTTGTTACTGATATCACCCACTTCCTCAGGTTCCACGCATAAATTCCCTCCTTTGTCCTTGAGTGGATCTATCATTCCCCTGTCAACCCACTTGCTCCTTTATATATGTATAAAATGCTGTGGGATTTTCCTTAATCCTGTTGCCAAGGGCATTTCAAAGCCCCTTTTAATCCTCCTAACTCCTTGTTTAAGTTCTTTCCTGCTTTTTTAAAATATTCTTCCAGGGCTCTGTCTGTCTTTAGTTTCCTAAACCTCAAGTATGCCTCCTTTTTCTTTTTGAATAAGCTCATCCAAAGTTCCTGAAGCTTGTCATCCTTATCCTGATCCTGCTGGTCCTGAGCTCTAATCAATTGGCCTTTATAAGATTCCCACATGACATATATGGATTTGCCCTCAAACAGCTGCCCCCAATCTACATTCCCCAGTTCTTGCCTAATATTGTGGTAGCTAGCCTTCCCCCATTTTAGCACTTTCACCCAAGGGCCACTCTTCTCCTTATCCATAAGTAACTTAAAACTTATGGAATTATGGTTACTGTTCCCGAAATGCTCTCCTGCTGAAACTTCGATCACCTGGTCGGGCACATTCCCCAATACTAAGTCGAGTATGGCTCTTTCCCCATATGGACTATTTACATACTGCTTCAAGAAACCCTCCTGGACGCACCTAACAAGTTCCCCTCTCACCCAAGCCTCTGGCACTAAGGGAGTGCCATTCAATATAGAGGAAGTTAAAATCACCCGCCAAAACAACCCTGTTGTTTTTACATTTGTCCATAATCTGTCCACATACCTGTTCCTCTATTTCCCGCTGGCTGCTGAGAGGTCTGTAGTACAAGTTTAAAAGTTTAAAAATTAAAACTGTTGCAGAGAGGGAAATGAAGAGAAATTGGAGATGGAAAAAGCAAGTATGGGGAAGACAAATAAAAACAAAACAAATAGCGATCTTTTGCAGTTTAGGTTAATATTACGTGAATAGGTATTAATTTCATAATGAGCAACTTCTATTACTGTTGTGGTGTTGTACTGGGAGCTGAAAACCTACAAGTTAACAACATTCAGAAGACTGTGATTAAGAATGAAACTAAAAGTTGTGAGGCTAAGAAATAGTCAACTAAATAATTTTGGGGTGAGGGAGCTATTTTTCAGGGCTTTATCTTCTCGGACTCTTACCTGTAGTTATTTCCTTCCCTCGGAGATTAATTAACCACCGATGAGAGAGCTCATTTCTGCAGTGCCTGCTCCACTGGGCTGCAGTTATCGCATTAAGCAGCTGGAATTCCCAATATCATGCTAAAAAAAAAAAGCATCTTGGATATTGCCTGGTTAATTCTTTGACATAACCAGCTCAATGCTTGACGTCCCAAGGTTTGACTGCTTGAAAATGAGCTAGCCCCAAGGTTGGCTCTCAGTTCATCACTGAGTAGATTTTTATCAGTGCGAGTCCTGATTTGGAAAGGTTAGGTCAATGCACGCAGAGGAGAAAGGGTAAACTGGTATAGCTAAATATAAATACAGCAAAATAAAATAAAAAGTTGTCAGGGTACAATAAGAGCTCTGGCGATGGTTTACTACGCCAATCACCCCAGTGATTCCAGATTTGATCTCTGTTCCACTCAGCTGGGGAAGTGGGAACGGTTTATGAAGAGAACGTTGATCAAGAGCCCCACTACTGAAACTTAGTCATTGAAATAGGCAGAAATAACCAGAAATAGGCAAGTGAGGACATGGGGTGAAAATGCGATTGACTTGGCTGTGATACCTCTGCATGATCAGCTGGCCATAGTCAGTGTCAAGGTGCTCGTAAAGGAATGACTTATTAGAGACTCACAGAAAGGCTGACGGCATTGATGGTTTATTTGCCAGCAAGGCACATGAGCTGAAATAGCAGTGGAAATAACTGACTGATCCAGGGAACGCCGGATTCCATGGAACTACAGGCTACCCTATTGCTAATCTTATTGGACTCCTATGTTGTTAGTTTCTGGGGTGCAGTCCACACACAGCCGAAAGCAAAGCTACCAAAGTAAGGTCAGTGAAGTTTAGTTTCTTTTCACTGGATTCTTCTGTCTGATGTCCATAGTAAATCTGAGACGGTTTACTTTGGATGATTATTTGTTCGGAGGAGATGAAAATCTGTGACTTGATTTTTTTTTCCTCTGAATTGCGTAGGTAAATTTAATTAATGTACATGAATTATGCCTTATGAAGTAGTCTCTGTACATTCCGATTCCTTGAAATGGAAATGTGTTCATGATATAATTGTTCAATAGCGAATTTTGTAACCCCATTGTTTGATTTATTTTTGTCTACTGAAAAACGGAGATCAGTGCATTAGTTGACATCATGGTCTCATTACATATACATTAAAATACACTGTATTGTAACATAATTGCTTGTTATGATAAAGTACTTCAATTATTAAAATATGGAATGATTGCTCCAGAAGCATTGAATCTGCCATTTTCACATCTGTTGACAATGTGATTGCATACATGGGAAGAGAAAAGGGAGACTTTGAGCCTTGTTGGGGTTGTGGTCAAGGAGCTAAGCAGAGGTACAACTCCACCACATCCTTTTCCCTAAAGTGAGGGATGTTTTATGGCATGGTCATTCTGGGGTTCTCCTAATTCCTGGAGAATATTCATAATTGCTCGGAGAGTTGAAAAAAATGCAAAATAAGAATTACAGCAAAACTTTAAACTACAGATAAATAAGTTAATTGTTTTCGGCGCACAAAAAAAACTATCCAGCAACATTAATCGACTAATAAAGACCAGTCCGTTTGCACTGTTTGTTTGCTTGCGTCTTCCACAATAAAAACAATTAGCTGTTGTCTGAGTAGTAAATGTCAAAGACTTAAATGGCAGCTAAATAGATTGCACAATTCCAGTACTCGGGCAGTTTTTGAGCTGGGTTCCCTGTTTCGTACAAGAGCCTGTTTACTCCTGGGGCTTTATACTGGAAGCACTTGGAGTGACATCAAGCTGTGTAGATGCAAGAAAAAGTTCGGACTCTTCAGTGGGTGATTTGTCTCCCCAACTGGTGAAGACTGTGGGATGGCATTGCCATTTCAGTGTGTGTTTCTGCTGGGTAATGTTTTGCTTCCCTTAAGTGAATGAATGAAGTGATGTGAATCCTTACCAGGTGCAAAAACAGCAAGTGATAGACAGAGCTAAGTGATCCCACAACCAACGGATCAGATCTAAGCTCTGCAGTCCAGTCGAGAATGGTGGCGGACAATTAAACAACTCACTGGAGGAGGAGGCTCCACAAATATTGCCATCTTCAATGATGGAGGAGCCCAGCACATCAGTGCAAAAGATAAGGCTGAAGTATTCGCAGCAATCTTCAGCCAGAAGTGGCGAGTGGACAATCCATCTCGGCCTCCTCCAGTGGTCCCCAGCATCCCAGATGCCAGTCTCCAGCCAATTCGATTGGTATCAAGAAACGGTTGGAGGCACTGGATACTGCAAAGGTAATGGGGCCTGATAATATTCCGGCAATAGTACTGATGACTTCTGCTCCAGAACTTGCCGCTCCCTTAGCCAAGCTCTTCCAGTACAGTTACAACACTGGCATCTATCCAACAATGTGGAAAATTGCCCAGGTATGTTCTGTACACAAAGCAGGACAAATCCAACCTGCCCAATCAGTCTACTCTGGATCATCAGTAAAGAGATGGAAGGGGTCATCGACAGTGCTATCAAGCAGCGCCTGCTCAGCAATAACCTGCTCAGTGATGCCCAGTTTGGGTTTCGCCATGGTCACTCAGCTCTTGACTCATTACAACCTTGGTTCAAACGTGGAATAAAGAGCTGAATTCCAGAGGTGAGGTGAGAGTGACAACCCTTGACATCAAGGCTGCATTCGATCAAGTGTGGCATCAAGGAGAAACTGGAATCAATGGGTATCAGGGGGCAAACTCTCCGCTGGTTGGAGTCATACCTGGTACATAAGATGGTTGTGGTTGTGGAGGGCCAGTCATCTTAGCTCCACGACATCTCTGCAGGAGGCCTTCAGGGCAGTTTCCTAGGTCCGACAATCTTCAGCTGCTTCATCAATGACCTTCTCTCCATCATAAGGTCAGAAGTGGGGATGTTCGCCAATGATTGTACAATGTTCACCATTCGTGACTACTCAGATACTGAAGCAGTCCATGTTCAAATGCAACGAGATCTGGACAATATCCAGGCTTGGGCTGACAACTGGCAAATAACATTTGTGCCACACAAATGCCAGGCAGTGACCATCGCCAAAAAGAGACACTCTAACCACTGCCCCCACTGCCAACATCCTTGGGGTTACCATTGACCAGAAACTCAACTGGGCTCGCCACATAAACACAGTGACTACAAGAGCAGGTCAGAGGCTCGGAATACTGCAGCGTGTAACTCACATCCTGACTCCCCAGAGCCTATCCACAAGGCACAAGTCAGGAGTGTGATGGAACAGTCCCCATTTGCCCGGATGGGTGCAGCTCCATCAACACTCAAGAAAGAAGCTTGACACCATCCAGGACAAAGCAGCCCGCTTGATTGGCACCACATCTACAAACATTCAATCCTATTCAGTGGTTTGTACCAAGTTTGTGACAGTGCCTGTGTCGCTGTCTTGCAAAGATCTCTTAACTTTGCACAGACTGTGAAATGGATTAGGCCTCGGGGACTCAGTGCCTAAATCTACTGTGCATTGCAAAAACTCATTTACCAGGGGGAGGTTTCCTGTTCCCACCCGCCACAGGAATTGTAGTGGGGAGCGGGGGGGGTGGGGGGAGACCATGCAAAGTTCCATTGACCTCGGGTGAGATTTTCTGGTTTTGGAGTGAGTTAGTTGGAAAATGCCGCCCACAGTGTCTTGGCAAATCTGTATGTGCCAACTTTGTTGTTGAATCTCTCTTTGAGGAATGTTAAAAATGCAAAGAGAAAGTAAAGTGCAGTAAATAGTTCATCAAGAGAACTAACTCATACTTACAGAATCACATCGATTGTGCAGTACGAAAACAGGCCCTGTAGCTCCATGTTGGGTTTATGTTTTACCTGAGCCACCTTTGACGCTATTCATCTAATTCTATTGGCAAAAACCTTATTCTTTTCTGTTGATCTAGCTTGCTGTTCACTGCAACTTGTAATAGAACCAAATTGCTAATATAGTACCCATCGCAACCTCAGGACATTCCAAAGTACGACACTGTCAACTTTTACTGAAATGTAGTCACAGTTATATTACAAGAAATATATTTTAAATATCTAGGTCTAAACTCCTCTTTGCATTTGAATTTGGTACTGCCAAGTTATAATCCTGCTCTGCGAGGGCAGAATTGAACACCATCATTTAATGTCTTTTCATGCACAAATTAATGCTCCACAATCCTACAGAGATAAGTGTCTATGGACCTGATCCCTTTGATGGTGTTATGCCATGATAGCCTTTTTGTTCAAGTCCTCTTAGTCACCCGTCAGCCTTGAGTTTCAGGTTACCGATTGGGGGTATATAAAGTTCTAGTTTTCAGTTTATATGAGCTTTATTGGCATTAGCAAAACAAATATCAATTTGAAACTTGTCTCTCCATATATTTTGTAATGAATGCATTGTAACTGAGAAAGTTGACTTTTTTGGGGGTGATTGGTGGTGGGGAGGATGATGGCATTTTTGTAAATGTAATTATTTACATACAGATACAGGATGCACCTGTATCTGGGGTCACCATTGCAGATATCAGAGCAGCTTTCTTGAAGGTCAACCCACGGAAAGCAACTGGCCCAGATGGGGTACCCAGACATGCACTCAGATCCTGCACAGATCAGCTAGCAAAGGTATTAACAGACATCTTCAACCTCTCTTTTTACAACAATCTGAGGTCCCTATCTGCTTCAAGAAGACTACCATCATCCCAGTACCTAAGAAAAACCAAGAAGTGTGCCTTAATGACTATCGGCCGGTGGCTCTGACATCCATCATTATGAAGTGCTTTGAAAGGTTAGTCATGGCACAAATCAATTCCAGCCTCCCGGACTACCTGGATTCACTACAGTTTGCCTACTGCCACAACAGGTCCACAGCAGACGCAATTTTCCTGGCCCTGCACTCAACCCTGGAATACCTAAGTAACAAAGACATCTATGTCAGACTCCTATTTATTGACTACAGCTCAGCCTTCAACATTATTATTCCCACGAAACTCATCTCCAAACTCCATGGCTCTCTGCGATTGGATCCTGAACTTCCTAACTCACAGGCCACAATCAGTAAGGATAGGCAACAATACCTCCTCTATGATCATCCTCAACACCGGTGCCCCACAAGGCTGTGTTCTCAGCCCCCTACTATACTCCTTATACACCGATGACTGTGCAGCCAAATTTCCCTCCAATTTGATTTTCAAGTTTGCTGATGACACCACCGTAGTGGGTCAGATCTCAAACAACGATGAGGCAGAGTACAGGAATGAGATAGAGAATCTGGTGAACGGGTGCAGCAACAATAATCTCTCCCTCAATGACGACAAAACGAAGGAGATTGTCATCGATTTCAGGAAGCGTAAAGGAGAACATGCCCCTGTCTACATTATGGGGACGTCTCTCTCTCTCTCTCTCTCTCTCTCTCTCTCTCTCTCTCTCTCTCTCTCTCTCTCTCTCTCTCTCTCCCCCCCCCCCCCCCCCCCGGCGGCTCACCAGAAGACTAGGGAATTTGGCATGTTAGCTACGACTCTCGCCAACTTTTACAGATGCACCATAGAAAGCATACTTTCTGGTTGTATCACAGCTTGGTATAGCTCCTGCTGTGCCCAAGACCGCAAGGAACTACAAAAGATCGTGAATGTAGCCCAATTCATCTCACCTCCCATCCATTGACTCTGTCTACACTTGCCGCTGCCTTGGCAAAGCAGCCAGCATAATTAAGGACCCCGGACACTCTCTCTTCCACCTTCTTCCGTCGGGAAAAAGCTACGTACCAACCGACTCGAACAGCTTCTTCCCTGCTGCTGTCATACTTTTGAATGGACTTGCCTTGCATTAAGTTGACCTTTCTCTTCATCCCAGCTATGACTAACACTACATTCTGCATTCTCTCGTTTCCTTCTCTATGAACGGTATGTTATGTCTGTATAGTGCACAAGAAACAATACTTTTCATTGTATGTTAATACATGTGACAATAATCAAATCAAATATTTGCTATGAAGTTGTAAGTGTGCTTCCTGAGCTTACTTTACTAGCACTCACTTTAGTGGGGGAATTTCACAGTAACTTCATTGCAGTGTTAATGAAAGCCTTACTTGTAACTAATAAATAAACTTTACTCTTGCCCAGACTCAAAAGTGGTAGTTTAAGCTCCATTGTGGATTTAGACACACAATTGAGAGCGTCTTGCTGCAGTATTGCTAGGGATGTGCTGCGCTATTGGAAGTGCCATTTTTCAAATGGGATATGAAACCAGTTTGGAGCTTTAGAACAAAATTTTGATTACCATTTTCGATGGAGGGATGTAAGTAATGGTCTTAAAGTCTTTTGCAAATATTTAGTTTGCCATATTGTATTTTGGTGTGAGACTTGGGTGAAAATTAGTAGGTCTAGGGGTCTAAATTCAGTAGTACTCGGGCAGGGGGACTACTGCTGTTTTGATTTCTGCATTTAGTTGTGCTAGCTGTGCTGTTTGGCTGAGGCTGAAGCAGAGAGGTGTCAATATTGTGATTGGCTAACCCCAGTTAAAACTAGCCGCAATGCTGAAATCTAACTACATCTTTTAAGGGGAGGAGTAATGTGGCTGGAGCAGTGTGCTGGAAAAACATGTTGGAATTGAATCTGACCTGGGAAACATTGGATAATTGCACAATGTGGGAGAGCAAAGGTATTCAAGGATGTCACGCTTGGACGCCTTGCTGGAGGAAGCGGAAATGCGGATCAATGTTCTCTGAAGGGTGCCAGTTGGCTCTCCAGAGAAGACCGTAGAAGCAAGTAGTTGTGGCAATAAATGCCAGGAGTTGAGCCCTCAGCTCCTGGATACAGCAAGAAGTTTGACCACATGAGTGGTCAGAGTGAGTGAACACATCTTCAAATGCCACGTTTGACTAACTGCATCACTAACCTCAGACACTGCTTAATTCACCACACCCCATCATTCACCCATGAAAAATTTATCGATCAGGGCTGATACCTGGCATTCATAGGCTCCACCATAACAGACGTTTAATATTGTTACAAGCCTTGTGTTCCATAGGAGCTGGAGCGAAGATCCACAAAATGGAGACCACTGAAAATGAATCTGCAAAACAACAAGCATGTCACTGATGTACACATTGGACAATGAGGAGAATGCTGGTGCAGGGAAAACAAGTGCAAGAATTGTAGCAAAAAGGACCATATTGCCAAAGCATGCTGGACATGGCAAACTTCCTCTACGTAAAATGTGTAAGAAAAAGAAAACATTGAAGTCTGCAGGGAAATTCTATAAGATGATGGGCAAAGATGAAGACCCCTTAAACGATAATGTGCCAAAACAATTTCAAGAGTTAACGCTAGGAGTTTTGTCGGTACGTGGTGATCCAAAATGTTTTTGGGTATTCTCAAAACTTGATGGTAAAGTTTTCAAAAAGGAAGTGGATACTGGGGCTAAGCTATCATTGATATCTGAGACAATCTATAAGCAGAAGTTAATAAGAGGACAATGGGGCACCTGCATATCCTGACCCCAGTGGAGGAGGTGGTGCTGGTTATTATTGGCATATCCATTGCTGAGAGGTGGGATCTGTACATAGTGAGACATCAGTAATGAGGCGCAAGAATCAAGGATAAGCCCAGATGTCAGTTTGTTGGAGGGCAAGTCCACACATGGGTTCTTCTGGAGGTGACTCAACTGAGCACTCTGATGGGTATGCATAACAAGATGCTTAATGCTTTAGGAAGTCTGCCAGAAAGTCAATAAGGTGTCGAAGAGATCAGTGCTGTTTTGGCAAGGGAAAATTCACGGCGTTTGAAGCCTATTCTTTCCAACATGAAGTGCCCACTCCATCTACAGATTTAACCATCATGTCACATGTGATGGCCAGTGTGTCAGCTTACATTGCCGCAGAAACAACTTCCACTAGAGGCCTGAGTGCTGCAGTAGAAGCTCGGTTTACTGCGATTATAGCTCTAGATTACAGTTAGCAAAAGACTTGCACGATGTATTAAATGATGGAGCATCCACACCCCTTTGCGCAGGGAATTCCAAAAATTCACAGTCCTTTGAGTGAAGCCCCCAAAAGGAGGATTGGGTACAAGGATACTGATCCTCCACTGCCAAACTTTCAGCAATTTCCCCCCCATCTCAGACATAGAAACATAGAAGATAGGAGCAGGAGGAGGTCATTTGGCCCTTCGAGCCTGCTCCGCCATTTATTACAATCATCCAACTCTATAGTCTAATCCTGCTTCTCCCCATAACTTTGATCCCATTTGCCCCAAGTGCTATATCCAGCTGCCTCTTGAATACATTCAATGTTTTGGCATCAACTACTACCTGTGGTAATGAATTCCACAGGCTCACCACTCTTCAGGTGAAGAAATGTCTCCTCACCTCTGTCCTAAATGGTCTACCCTGAATCCTCAGACTGTGACCCCTGGTTCTGGACTCCCTCACCATTGGGAATATCCTCCCTGCATCTACCCTGTCTAGTCCTGTTAGAATTTTATAAGTATCTATGAGATCCCCTCCTCATTCAAAGAACAAAAGAACAAAGAACAGTACAGCACAGGAAACAGGCCCTTCGGCCCTCCAAGCCTGTGCCGCTCCTTGGTCCAACTAGACCAATCGTTTGTATCTCTCCATTCCCAGGCTGCTCATGTGACTATCCAGGTAAGTCTTAAATGATGTCAGCGTGTCTGCCCCCACCACCCTCTGTGTAAAAAAAAATCCCTCCAATATCTGAGTTATACTTCGCCCCTTTCACCGTGAGCCCATAACCCCTCGTGATCGTCACTTCTGATCTGGGAAAAAGCTTCCCACCGTTCACCCTATCTATCCCCTTCATAATCTTGTACACCTCTATTAGATCTCCCCTCATTCTCCGTGTTTCCAGGGAGAGAACCCTAGTTTACCCAATCTCTCCTCCTAGCTAAGACCCTCCATACCAGGCAACATCCTGGTAAACCTTCTCTGCACTATCTCTAATGCCTCCACGTCCTTCTGGTAGTGCGGCGACCAGAACTGGACGCAGTACTCCAAATGTGACCTAACCAGCGTTCTATACAGTTGCATCATCAGACTCCAGCTTTTATACTCTATACTCCGTCCTATAAAGGCGAGCATACCATATGTCGTCTTCACCACCACCTCCACCTGTGTTGCCACCTCCAAGGATTTGTGGACTTGCACACCTAGGTCCCTCTGTGTTTCTATACTCTTGATGGCTCTGCCATTTATTGTATAACTCCTCCCTACATTATTTCTTCCAAAATGCATCACTTCGCATTTATCTGGATTAAATTCCATCTGCCACCTCTCTGCCCAATTTTCCAGCCTATCTATATCCTGCTGTATTGCCCGACAATGCTCATCGCTATCCGCAAGTCCAGCCATCTTCGTGTCATCCGCAAACTTGCTGATAACACCAGTTACACCTTCTTCCAAATCATTTATATATATCACAAATAGCAGAGGTCCCAGTACAGCGCCCTGCGGAACACCACTGGTCACAGACCTCCAGCCGGAAAAAGACCCTTCGACCGCTACCCTCTGACTCCTATGGCCAAGCCAATTCTCCACCCATTTAGCCACTTCTCCTGGTATCCCATGAGCCTTAACCTTTTTAACCAACCTGCCATGTGGGACTTTGTCAAATGCCTTACTGAAATCCATATAGATGACATCCACGGCCCTTCCTTCGTCAACCGTTTTTGTCACTTCCTCAAAAAAACTCCTCCAAATTTGTAAGGCACGACCTCCCTCTTACAAAACCATGCTGTCTGTCACTAATGAGATTGTTCCGTTCTAAATGCACATACATCCTGTCTCTAAGAATCCTCTCCAACAACTTCCCTACCACGGACGTCAAGCTCACCGACCTATAATTTCCTAGGTTATCCCTGCTACCTTTAAACAACGGGACCATATTCGCTATCCTCCAATCCTCAGGGACCTCACCTGTGTCCAAAGAAGCGACAAAGATTTCCGTCAGAGGCCCAGCAATTTCATCTCTCATCTCCCTGAGCAGTCTAGGATAGATGCCATCAGGCCATCATCTGAACTCCAGCGAAAACAATCCTAACCTAGTCAATCTCTCCTCATTCATCAGTCCCGCTAGCCCCAGAATCAGCCTGGTAAACCTTCGCTGCACACCCTCGAGAGCAAGAACATCCTTCCTCAGAAAAGGAGACCAAAGCTGCACATAATACTTTAGGTGTGGCCTCACCAAGGCCCGGTAGAATTGCAACAATACGTCCCTGCTCCTGTAGTCGAAACCTCTTGGAATGAAGGGCAAAATGCCATTTGCTGCCTTTACTGCCTGCTGCATGCTTACCTTCAGTGATTGGTGCACAAGGGCACCCAGGTTCCACTGCACACTCTCTCGAACATAGATCTAGTTGCTTAGCCTCTCATAAGACAACCCCAGGGACCAATTTAATGAACTTACGCTGTCTAGCCTCCAGTGCAAGTATATCTTAAATGTGTAAACCAAAACTGCAGCAGTATTCCAGGTGTGGTCACATCAAAACCCTATGCAACTCCAGTGAGACTTCCTTCTTCCTCTGCACCAATCCCCTTGCAATAAAGACCAACATGTTGCTTGCTTTCCTAATTACTTGCTCTACCTGTGCTAACTTTTTGTGTTCCTTGTACGAGCACACCAAAGTCTCTTTGAACATCTGAATTTACAAGTTTCTCATCTTTTTAATACAGCGAATAACTTCACACTTGTATATGTTATAATCTCTCTGCAGTCTTGTTACCCAGGCACTTAATCTGCTTTTATCTCTTTGTAGCCTTTGTGTCCTTCCAAAAGCTTACCTTTCAATCTCGCTTTGTATCGTCAACAAACTTACATGCATTACTTTCTGTTTCTTCATCCAAGTCATTAAAATAGATTGCAAATGACTGAGACTCCACTATTTACTATATGCCAACTTGAAAATGTCCTATTTTTGCCCCCTCTGTTTCTTATCTGTTAACCAATCCTCTATCCATACTAATATGTTACCTCCAAATTCCATGCACACTTATCTTCCCTGTTAACCTTTTATGTGGCACCTTATTGAAAGCCTTTGGAAATCCAAGTATACTACATCTACTAGTCCCCCTTCATCTACCTTACTAGTTAAACACTTATAAATTGGTTAAACAGGATTCCCCTCCACTAAAGCCACATTAACGTGTTTTAATCATACTATGCTTTTCTAAATGCATTGCTAACACCACCTTTAATGGGTTCTTGCATTTTCTCAACAACTAATAGGTTAACTGGCCTGTAGTTTCCTGTTCTCTTTCTTCCACTTTCTTTAAAAGCGGAGTAGCGCTTGTTAACTTCCCATCTGGGGGCATTCCCAAATCCAGTGAATTCTGGAAAATCGCAGCTGGCACATCCACTATCTTCTGCAGATATTTATTTTAGAACTCTAGGGTGTAGGCCATCGGGGCCTGGGAATTTGTCACATTTCAGTCCCTTGCGTTCCTCCAATAATTTTCTGCTGTTGATATTATTTTCCCTAATTTTCTCATTTCTTTGAGGACCTAGTTTATTGTCTATTTCTAGAATGAAACCTGTGTCTTCTACTGGGAAGAAGACAGGCACACAGACTGGATTTTTCCGGCTGTTTTCGCCGGCGTGATTTTCCGGTCCCACCAATGGCGAACCCCCATTGCAGGCTTCCAGGGAGGGTGCTTGGAACAGGAAACCTGCTGCTGGCCAATGGCAGTCTGCCTCTGACATCATGAAACATGCCATGTGGGTGCGCGGAAAATCCCACCCAAAATACTTGATCAATGCCTCTGCTTTTCTTCATTCTTCTTAATAATTTCTCCTGTATTTAATTCTAAAGGACCAATGTTATTCTTCCTTGTTACTCATTTAAAAACTCTTGCAATCTGCTTTTATATTACTGGCTAGTTAACTATCATTCCAATTTTTTCCCCTTATTATCAACCCTTTGCTAGTTTTTAAAACGCATAACGTAAGAACTAGGAGCAGGAGTAGGCCATCTGGCCCCTCGAGCCTGCTCTGCCATTCAATAAGATCATGGCTGATCTTTTTGTGGACTTAGCTTCACTTACCCGCCGCTTACCATAACCCTTAATTCCTTTACTGTTCAAAAATTTATCTATCCTTGCCTTAAAAACATTCAATGAGGTAGCCTCAACTGCTTCACTGGGCAGGGAATTCCACAGATTCACAACCCTTTGTGTGAAGAAGTTCCTCCTCAACTCAGTCCTAAATCTGCTCCCCCTTATTTTGAGGCCATGCTCCCTCGTTCTAGTTTCACCCGCCCGTGGAAACAACTTCCCTGCTTCTATCTTATCTATTCCGTTTATAATGTATGTTTCTATAAGGTCTCCCCTCATTCTTCTGAATTTCAATGAGTATAGCCCCAGTCTACTCAGTCTCTCCTCATAAGCCAACCCTCTCAACTCCAGAATCAACCTAGTGAATCTCCACTGCACCCCTCCAGTGCCAGTATATCCTTTCTCAAGTAAGGAGACCAAAACTGTACACAGTATTCCAGGTGTGGCCTCACCAGCACCTTATACAGCTGCAACATAACCTCGCTGTTTTTAAACTCCATCCCTCGAGCAATGAAGGGCAAAATTCCATTTGCCACCTTAATTACCTGCTGCACCTGCAAACCAACTGCTTGTGATTCTTGCACAAGGATACCCAGGTCCCTTTGCACAGTAGCATGCTACAACTTTTTACTATTTAAATAATAGTCCATTTTGCTGTTGTTCCTACCAAAATGGCTTCACATTTACCAACATTGTACCCCATCTGCCAGACCCTCGCCCCCTCACTTAGACTATTTATATCCCTTTGCAGACTTTCAGCGTCCTCTGCACACTTTGTTCTGCCACTCATCTTGGTGTTATCTGCGAATTTTGACACCCTACACTTGGTCCCCGACTCCAAATCATCTATGTAAATTGTAAACAATTGCGGTCCCAACACTGATCCCTGAGGCACACCATTAGTCACTGATCGCCAACCAGAAAAACACCCATTTACCCCCACTCTTTGCTTTCTGTTAGTTAACCAATCCATGCTAATACATTACCCGTAACACTGTGCACCTTTATCTTTTGCTGTAGTCTTTGGTGCGGCATCTAGTCAAATGCCTTCTGGAAATACAGGTTCACCGCATCCCCAGGTTCCCCATTGTCCACTGCGTCCAATGTTCTCAAAGAATTCCACCAAATTAGTCAAACATGACCTGCCCTTCTTGAAAACCCATGTTGCGTCTTACCAATGGGACAGTTTATATCCAGATGTCTTGCTATTTCTTCCTTGATGATAGATTCGAGCATTTTCCCTACTACAGAAGTTAAGCTAACCGGCCTATAGTTATCTGTCTTTTGTCTACCTCCTTTTTTTTAAAACAGTGGCGTCACATTTGCAATCCTCAGACTTGTTGCTGCTTTTTACAATATTGTAAGCCTTTTAAAAAAAAAAGTTTAACGTTACCCCTAACTTCTGGGGTGAGCCATGGATGGAGAATCTGACGTGAGTTTTTGTTTTTTCTTGGAATTTATTTTTATTGGATGTTTTGAATTGTTTCTTTAAATTTACAGTCATATCTTTTAGTTTGTTTATCCAATTTACCCTAGCTAGCTCTCTCCTCATATCTCTGTAATTGGCTTTTAAAGTTTAAGATTCTTGTGTTGTGATTGGAGTGTGTTACTTTTAAATTTAACCTGGAATTCAATGTAACAATGACTTTTGCCAATACTTGTAAATCAACATATAAATTGGTTGAATAAACCAAATAGGTCAATCTTTCAAAAAGGTCAAAAATTGCTGCAGGAGCTACCATTTAAAAAAAATTAATAATAGAACTTTTTGAAGAATGTTCTGGAGTGATTGCAGTCTGCAGCTGGGCTTTCCTGACTGGAGGTTCACTTCTATGACCACCTGCAATCTTTTTGACTAAAAGTTAGCAGATTTCTACCTCGAACACAGACATTGTACACGTTGTCCCTTGCTGAGGTTAAGTTTGGGAAATTGCTTCCTATACACCCTTTGTAGATACGACACCCTCTTGAGAGCCCTTTTTTTCTTTCCCTTCCAGCAACCTGTCCTGCTCTGTGTGACCTCTGCTCATTCTCCAAGAGGAATGGCTACTAGTGCACCTACATCTGGGAGCAACTGGTTTCAGCAGAGTCCTTGAAGTTAGCGAGAGCTCTTTTAGCACCTCCAGTATATTCCCTAAAAACTTGTGGAACTTGAAATGACTGAGCATAAGGCACTTGTAGAATCATAGCAGCATCAGTAGAAATTAACCAACAACTACTGTTTTAGTGTGGGTACTGAGGCAGCAGTTTGCTGGTACCATATTATGGTATGTAAAGGGAAAGGCTATGGTAACTAAATTTTTCTGAAGGTTAGTTAATGGAGTGCTTTTATAGGTGACAGATTTATGACAAGCTTGCCAGTACTTACTGAGATATTTGTGTGACAGATTGGCTCAGAATCTGCTGCCTCATATAATTTTTTTCTTTATAGCTTACACTTTCTGTTGGGGCTTAATAAATTTCTGTTAGTGTTTTGACTATTATCAAATATGGTTATAAATGGCAGTCCCCATTCTCATTATTAGCTGGCCATCCACCTGAGTCAGAATTTAGTGCTGAACAGATTTCTGTTTAGTGAAATTACTACATGCACTTGATTGTAGCGTGATTCATTTAAGGAAATGATGTATTGACAAAGTAGTCGTGTTCTCTCAGCTTGATAAATGACTGAATGGGAAAGCTATTAATAAGATGTTTCGGCTTCATATACTACAGTCATTTGTTAATCAATATTCTAACCGTTAAGCCAGTCCTTCAAAGATTATTGGAGATGGCAGAAATACAAAAAAAAATGATATGTCAGACCTTGCTTGAAAACATTCCTAGCTGATTAAAGAAAGAACATGTATGCGAGTGTGTGGTTCAGTCTCGTTTGGGCACAGAATTGTGCATGTGGTTCAGAAAGTTGGCAATTGAGACAACAAAATGGTAGAGAGAGAAATCCTCTGAATTCAGGGTCCCTGCAGATTAATAGTCTAAAATAGTCACTCGCATTTTAGTAAGAATTACACAGTGATGTATGAAATTGTGTAGTTTGTCCATTCAAAGTGTGGGGAGAAGCACTGTAGTGCAACTACCGTTTCTAAACAAACTAGATCGTTTTGTGTCCGGAGGAAGCATTTTGAATCCTATCACACTGGGGTGAAGTACTGGGTATTGGTAGAGTTGGGGATAATTTGAGGCAATAGATTAAGACTATCATGCAAGAACTGTTTTGCACAACATTTGGGTTTGTCAGGCTAAGAAAGGTTTTCCCTATGTGGTATTGGTACTAATCTTCTCAATCGGCTTCGTGACAATAACTGAAATTCTGGTACCAGGAGGAATTAGTTATTCATGTGGCTTCACTTGCATATCCATTCCTTTAAATTTACTCATTTAAAATGCAGCAGACAATACCAATGATCTCTCTAAAATGCGTGGTCATGCAGCAACCCAAAAGTCCCCGCTCAGGTCATGTGCGAGTCTGACCCTTTTAAATTATTGTGGTGTATGATGACTGCAGTAAAAGGGGCCACTCACTTAAAGAAATTGCCCATATACCTGGAGGGAAAACCGTTAGAGGGAATGTTGGAGAGTACATATTGCATATAACAACATAGCAGGTGCTCTGTCAAGTTGCAAATGGATAAGATTAATCTATGTGATGTATTTAATTCTTAGAAGACTGAGATTAAATGAAAGACATGTCATGTGCCTGTTCAATAGGCAGTAAAAGCAAATCATGCTGAGTTCACAGGCCAGGGCATTTGTTCAGCAATGTGGAAGGCCATAATGCTGAGTTACCTGGTGATTGACTTCATAGCTGTCTATGCCTCTATCAAAAGCATAGAAAATTGCTGTTTTGTGTGAGAAGAAAATAGCAATTCAATCTGCTGTACGTTCAGTCACTGTCCTGACCCCTTGCGATTGAATTCCAGCCTTGAATTAATTCGCCCATTGCCTTCAAGGATGAGCTTCTGCAATTTATTTCTATGGGGGAGAAACGTTTTGAACAAAAAAAATATTCAGTTGATGTAACATGGTTTGCTGCCTGTATCCTAACTTACACCCAGTCCCATTTTCCTAAAATACTGAATGATATCGAACTGCAATCTACCTCTGTTTCCCTCTTTGCAAATGCTATCTGGCCTGTTGGATGTTTCCTCATTTTCTATTTTTATAATGACTCAGTCTGCTAATCCCTTAATTTTAAGATTTCTATCCTCTTTTTAAAATCCTCCATGGCCTCACCTCTATCTCTGTAACCTCTCCAGGTCTATCACTGTCTGAAATCTTGCCACTTCTCCAGTCCTGACTTCTGTGTGTCTTGGCATCCTTGCCTTCAGTTGCTTAGACCCTAAGCTTTGGAATTTTGTCCTTAAATTTCTCTGTCTCTGCTCCTATAAGGTGTTCCTTAAAACTCATGGTATCACTTTGACCAAGCCTTTGACCCTTTAAATTGCATGACTCTGTGACAAACTTACTTTGCTAATTGCTCCTATAAAATACCTCTGGATGTTTGATTACATTAAAGGTGCTATATGTAAATCCAAGTTGGTAGTGGTATTGAAATGTTGTCAGATTGTGGAGGAAACAGTGCTGAACAATTAATGCTGCGTTGGGAAAGAATCGGGTAGTGCCTCCACTGATTTGGAACCTTAGTTCCAGATCTTGGTTTTTGGTCTCTCTGAAGTTTAAAGTTGCAGGAACACTTTTCCTCAAATTTGGTCATCTAAGTTATTTGTGTTTTAACTAGAATTGGATTTGACTTGGAGTTAACAGGGGGTTGGAGTTTAAGAGCCGTGGGGTTATGCTGCAACTGTACAGGACCTTGGTGAGACCGCATTTGGAATATTGCATGCAGTTCTGGTCACCTCACTATAAGAAGGATGTGGAAGCGCTGGAGAGAGTGCAGAGGAGATTTACCAGGATGCTGCCTGGTTTGGAGTGTCGGTCTTATGAGGAAAGGTTGAGGGAGCTGGGGCTGTTCTCTCTGGAGCGGAGGAGATTGAGGGGAGACTTAATAGAGGTTTATAAAATGATGAAGGGGATAGATCGAGTGAACGTTCAAAGACTATTTCCTCGGGTGGATGGAGCTATTACAAGGGGGCATAACTATAGGGTTCATGGTGGGAGATATAGGAAGGATATCAGAGGTAGGTTCTTCACGCAGAGAGTGGTTGGGGTGTGGAATGGACTGCCTGCAGTGATAGTGGAGTCAGACACTTTAGGAACATTTAAGCGGTTATTGGATAGGCACATGGAGCACACCAGGATGGTAGGGAGTGGGATAGCTTGATCTTGGTTTCAGATGAAGATCGGCACAACATCGTGGGCCGAAGGGCCTGTTCTGTGCTGTACTGTTCTATGTTCTATGTTAGTTACTAAATTCAGTGTTGTTTGGAAAAAGGACTGTCTCTGAGTTCAGGGAATATAGATATATTTTGGGAACAAGAGGTAATGTAAAATAGCATGTTTAGTTAAGTGTCATAGAGTATATCAGTATTTCTTGTCATGTATTTTTCTAAATACATTTCATTATTTATACAGCAACTGAACTGGTTCCTCATTGGGTTGTACCTGGTTCCTCATTTTATTCCAAATAAATATACACCACTGAGAACCAGTGTTTCAAGTTATGCTTTGGGGTTTTGAGACACTCTCGCAGGTAACATTAATGGGTTTATAACCCAACTTATAACTGAGCATCCATGAGGTCCATATCAGCGTGAGCAGAAATTTATTCAAGCACAACCTGTAATGTCGTGGCCCAGCATATCCCTCCCTTCACCATTATTATTGAGCCAAGTGATCAATCCTTGTTCAATGAGGAATAAAGGAAAGCATGCCAGGAGCAGCACCAGCCATACCTAAAGATAAGGTGTCACCTTGTGCAGCTACAGCACAGGATCATCTGCATGTCAAACAGCAGAAGCAGCATGTAATAGAACTAAGCAATTTCTCACCAAATGGATCAGACCAATGCACTGCAGTCCTGCCACATGAATGGTAGTCGCAATTGAACAACAAAATGAAGGCGAAGGCTAAATGAAGGGGGAACCCAGTACTAAATATTAAGCTGAAGCATTTGCAGCCATTTTCAGCCAGAAGTTCATAGTGGATGATCCGTCTTGGCCTTCTCCAGGATGCCAGTCTTCAGCCAATTCAATTCATTCCACGTGATATCAAGAAACAGCCAAAGGCATGGGATATGGCAAAGGCTTTGCATCCTGACAGCATTCGGGCAATAGTATTGAACACTTGTGCTTCAGAACTATCTGTGCCCCTAGCCCGTAGCTACAGCATTGTCACCAATCCGACAATGTAGAAAATTGTTTTGTCTGCAAAAAGCAGGACAAATCCAATTTGACCAATGTCTTATTAGTTTACTCTTGATCATCAGAAAAGAGATGGAATATGTCATTGACAGTGCTGTCAAGCAACAATAACCTTCTCACTGATGCTCAGTTTGGGTTCTGCCAGGGCTACTCATCTCCTGACCACATTTCAGCATTGGTCCAAACACATACAAAAGAGCTGAATGTAAAAGGGGAGGTGAGAGTGTCTGCCTTTGACATCAAGGCAGAATTTGACCAGATGTGGCATCAAGCAGCCCTAATGAAAATGAAGTCAATGGGAATCAGTAGGAAAAATTCACCATTGGTTGGAGTCATACTATGTACTAAAGAAGATGGGCATGCTAGTTACAGGTCAGTCATCTCAGTTCCAGGACATCAGTGCAGGGTAGTGTCTTTGGCAAAACCATCTTCAGCTGTTTGATCAATGACTTTCCCTTTATCATAAAGACAGAAGTGGGGATGTTCATTGTGTAGTCATCAATGTTCAGTATCATTCTCAGCTCCCTAGCTACTGAAGTAGTCTATGTCCATTTGCAGCAAGATCTGGATATAATTCAAGCTTTTGGCTGATATGTGGGCATGTGACATTTGTGTCTCAAGTGCTATGCAATGACCATCACCACATCACCAACCAGAGAGAAACTAACCATCTCCCCATGATGATGAATGATATTACCATTGTTTAATCCCCCTACTATCAACATTCTGGGAATTACCATTGACCAGAAACTGAACTGGGCAGGGCTCGTTAATACTGTGGCTGCAAGAGCAAGTCAGAGGCTATGAATTCTGTGGTGAGTAACTCAACTCCTACCTCAACAAATTCTGTCCAATATATATATTGATACAAGGCCCAAGTCAGGAGAATAATCTCCAATAAGTGCAGCCCCAACGACACTCAAACTCAACGCCATCTAGTCGTATTGACCCATTCACTACTACTTCAACTGATGCATGACAAAAGATCCCTGCTAAAGTGGTAAATAAAGTGTGGCTTTGTTGGTTTGTGGTGGTGCCAGTCGTCCAGATTGTCCCAGCTTCTTTGAGCATTCAGTGAATTGCTGTGATAGGACCTAGCACTAGAGATTTACATTGATTAACTTTGCTGGGACATTGAGTTACAGAGCAACCAGAAAGTCACATCTTACAGATTGCATTTGCCAGAATCTGTTTTGAAGTTCTTCCTAAGTACCATGAGCATGCATAACTAGGATCCAGGAAGTAGCAAGGGAGCTCCTGTATTGGGAAAGCCCTGTATCAAATCTGCATTTGTTAGGTAGACTGCTACTTAAGAACCTTCAACTTGATGACGTATGTCAGTATCTGAAGCATCAGATACTGACATACTGTTGATTCTTCCCCTTTCTCTCCACCTCATTTATTTGCCAACCTCTTTAAAACTTGTCCTTAGAATGTGGGTGATGCTGGCATTCTTTCTTGACCATTTGTAGTAGCCACGTAAAGGTTCTGATCTATCTGCTTGACTTGAAGGAATTTCTGCATGCCTATCTATGCTTTTGCTTACTCATGCTCTATTTATCTCTTCCCAGATCCTGCCTCACTATATCCCTCTATTTCCTTTCCTTTCAACTACACATTAAACCTCATCTTAAATGTGTCAGTTTTATGTGCTTCAACCATTTCATGTGTCAGTTGAGTTCCACATTCTCACCACTGTGTGGAAAAGATTCTTCATTTGATCTGTAGTTCTCATGGTGATGACAATCCCACAATGCTGGTAGATAGGAATTCTAAGATTTAGCTGCAGTTAAGGTGAAGAAACAGCAGTATGTGCCCTACTTTGTGATTCTTTGTTCAATGCAACTGTTCCTCACCCCAGTGATGAACTTCTTGTATTTCTAATGTTCAGGACTAAACATATGCCCTCATTGCTTGTTTTCCTTTTTTTTATTTCATTGGATGTGAACATTACTGTGGTGAGCCTTTGTCTTCAAACACTGCAGTCCATTTAGTGTAGGTGCCAGCACAGTGCTATTGCGAACAGAATTCCAGGTTTTTAGCAAAGCAGTGGTGAAGGAATGATCATATAGTCCAAAGTCAGGATGGTGAGAGGTTTGGGGGTGGAACTTGCAGGTGGTAGTGTCCGGATGCATTTGCTTTCTTTGTCCTAGAAGGTCAGTTGGCTGAATGGCTGGTTTGCGATGCAGAGCGACGCCAACAGTGTGGGTTCAATTCCCATACTGGCTGGGGTTATTCATGAAGGCCCCGCCTTCTCAACCTTCCCTGCCGCTCACTTGAGGTGTGGTGATCCTCAAGTTAAATCACTGCCAGTCAGCTCTCGCCCTCCAAGGGGAAAGCAGCCTATGGTCATTTGGGACAATGGTGACTTTACCTTTGCCTTCTAGATGGTATAGGTCGCAGGATTAAATGCAGATGTTGAAGGAGGCTAGACAAATTGCTGCAGTGCATCTTAGATGCTACACACTGCTGTCTTTGAACATCTATAAATAGGGGATAGGTGCAACATTGGATGGATTGGGAGGAGCGCTGTGAGACTGAACAAGTCAGTAAACTCTCTTGATAAAGGAAACCTCAATGTCATGGTTTCAGCTTCATCAATTGGCTTGGATCCTGTTAACATCCCACATCACTCAGCACCAAGACCACGCATGAGCAAAGACCCGCAAGGTCTTGAGTGAGTGGTGGGCTGGAACTATTGGCAGAAAAAAGCAAGCACCAAGAGAGAAGGATGTTTTAAGTCTTTGAGCAAGGGTGAGGCTCTTGTGATGCAACTTCAAATTTCCAAAAAGACATGTATAATTCTTTTTTGTAAATTGTTTTTGTTTTGTATTGAATATGAACATTAGTGGTCCACTTGTGATACGAAGGGCACTCAAAAACAATAGGGAAAATTTAATGTCATGGGGAGATAGTCATTGCCTGGCACCTATATGACATGAATGTACCTTGCCACTTATAAGCCAAAGCCTGAATATTGTCCAGGTCTTGCAGCAAATGGACATGGACTACTTCAGTATCTGAGAAGTTGTGAATGGTACTGAACACTGCAATTATCAGCAAACCTCCCCACTTTTGAGCTAATTGACTTGGTGAGGGAGGAAACCTCAGTGATGAAGCAGACGAAGACGATTGGGTCTAGAATGCTACCTTGAACTTCTATGTCGGTGGACTGGGACTGAGAATATTGGCCTCCATCATCTTTTGTGCTAGGCATGACACCACTCACTGGAGAGTTTTCCCTTAATTCCCATTGACTTCATTTTTGATGGGGTTTCCAATTAAGTTACCTAAACCGGGAAAGAGGGATGAGAGAAATTTGTGAATAAAAATTAGAGCAGAAGCACCGGTAAGTGTGTGGCTCAAATAATCATTCTTTATGCAAATACACCAATTTGTTTCAATACATGTGTAAATTCAACTTGGAAGGCTATTACTGAGACATGGCTACAATAAGATCAGAATTGGGAACTAAATATGCCAAATTGAAAGGTACATAGAAAAAAGGCCAAAATAGTAGAGAGGGAGGCATAGCCTTAGTGATTAAAGGTGAGAGGGATAATGAAAGGTAAGTTTGCTGATGTGATGGATAGAATTATGACATGTAAAAGGTTTGCTGTACGAATTGTGTATAGGCCCATGAAAGCAGCTGTGAAGTGGCAGAATATATAAATTCAAAGTTTACATAAGCATGTAATAAAGGCAGAGCATTGTATTGGAGGATTTCATATCAATTGGAACTAGCTGATGAATACACACTCATCATTGCTCGAGTAAGTTCAAGTTGGTTTATTGCAGCAATGTCCAAGAACCAATAAGGGGCATGCCATATTAGAATGACCAGCTGATTTCTATTTAAAGGAAGTCGGTGAGAGCATTGCAGGCGAATAGTAGGAGATGGAGTAGGGCTAATGTGCAGGTATTCAGATTTGTCGAATGCGATGTGCAATGATCTGTTTTGGGGCCTCAGTTATTACTGTAATTATTGATGATTTATTTAGGTGATGGGATAGAATTACGATCCAAGTTTGCCAATGGCACAGAGGTGACATTGTAAGCAGCGAAGATGAAAGCATGAAATTAGAAAAATATTAGCAGATTAAGTTACGGTAAATGAACTTCAGTGTAGTCAAATGTGAGATCATCCGTTTTGGACCTAGAAATGATAGAACAGGATAATTTTTAGTTGGTGAAAACCTGGAGACAGCAGTAGTCCAAAGAGACATGCACCATCATCATTATCAGCAATCCCTCATGTTGAAGATGATTCCTCCTTGTAGATGGCAGGGTTTAAGCAAGATGTCAGTGTTGGCTGTGGGTTTGCAGATCCCATGCTCCCATAGGCTTTGGTGAATACGTCAACTATCTTTTCTAGCTCTTCATCGGAGTAAGCACTAATCTGTACATCACAAGCTAACTAGTTCTATAACATATTTATATTATAGAAGTGGTTGCCTCGGTTTTAGCTTTCAGCCAGTTGAGGTTGAAAGATTTACCATCATTATTACCGTACCTAGGGGGAGCCGGTCAGTGGTAAAGTGCAGCAGTGTTAACTCAGATGAATAGATTTTAAATTAGATTAATAAATTTTTGTTAACTAAAGGTGTTGAAGGATATTGGGTAAAGGTAGGTTTCTAGATTTAAGTTGCAGATCAACCATGATTATGCTGAATGGTGGCACAGGCTGCAGGAGCTGAATGGCCGACTCCTGCTTCTGTGTTCTTGTATTGGTATTTGAAATGCTACATGTTATTTATGAATGTTGTATTTGCGACATTGCTCATGCTGTGTAATGGTAGAAAGAAAAACTTAGAAAACGTCCTTCATGACCTCAATGATGTACTTTTGAAGTGTACTGTTTTAATGTGCTGGTTTATATCTGCCATGTTATGTGTTGAGCCTGTGTCTGTGCATGCTGTGTGATGTCTTAGTGTTCAGTGGAGACGAGATGATTTATACTCTTGGCATCACGTGTGTTTACTGACTTCTGTCACTTAGATGGGTGGAATGTTTTGGTGGAGATTGCAATATTGTGCTTCCAGGATGCCCGTTGGAATTAATGGTGTTGTCATTGGTTTCTGATAGTGCACTGAAACTTATGGAATGTTATTTGATGGCTTAAGCACCAGCTTGGATGTGCCTCAGTGGATGTAGTACGGCCCAGTCAGAGTGAAATTCAGTAGCTCCGTACTGTAATTTTCATGCTGGGTTTATGCTGTGATTGATCTACATTTGCAGGATAAACTTGAATGTAGCAAATTCTGGAGAATTGTGGTTAACAAGTACATCACAGCTCTGTTTTCAATTTTTGAAATTGTTTCAACCCAACAATTTAGTTTGTGTGAAATTGAGGACTTTGCATTTTTAAAATTGCACTTCACGTTTTAGGAGGGAATGCATCAGCAATGTAACGCACAAAGTATTCAATCTAACATTCAAGACTATGGGCCAAGTGCTGGGAAATGGAATGAGGTGGGAGATCAGGTGTTTCACACGTGTCGGTGCAGACTCGATGGGCTGCACCATCATTCTATGATCATGATTGTGTTCACTAAATCTTTATTTTGATATACTTGGGCAATTTATATAGAATCGGCATGTAGTTAGAGAATGGAAGTTATTTGTGCATTTCAGAAATTGTTGCTATGCTTCTAATTTTGCACCTTCCAGGTGTGGTTTGTCAAGTAAAGGAAAATAAATTATTCTGTATTCTATTTGATTACTTGCACTGTAAGGCTGATAAGTTCAAGCCTAGAATAGTTTCTTCATCAAGACTAAACATCATCTCCCTAAAGAATTAGCATTTTTGCAAGATTGAAAATGAAAGATTAACTGTTCTGGAAGGATTATTTGATACTTACTCACAGCCTCATTTTGGAAGCCTTTTGGTTTTAACCCAGAATGGAAACTGTTTTATAAAATGAAATATTTTCTTTATCAATACACAAAGGAAAAACTTGCATGTTATGCTTGTTTGGCTAATATTCAAGTTTCTATAATCTGCATTTTCCTTCAATTAAACAGAGATTGGATGCTTGACAATGGCCACAAATTCTGTACTTCACTTATTCCAACCCCTATCCCAATGGTTATCTCACACTGAACCCAACTATTTCCAGCCACGGTACCTAGTTGAACCTGAGCTGAGCTTCTGACTCCATATCCTCTCATCACAAAAACCAACTACGTCTATCTCTATAATGTCACTAACTCTCCCTCAAACTCATCCCATTTGCTATTGCATCAATCTTTTTCTGATTATATCTCTATGAAGGACTAGTGATATTTTTCTACTTAAGGGCACCATATAAATATTGTTAGGGTACCGGACCGGGAAGGCAGACTAGACGCCAACGATCTTTTTTTTTGGCAAAAATGTGAGGATACTTGGCTCAGATTTTTTTAATATCTAAAAAGCTTTATTCATAATACAGTTTAAATATAATTCTAACGAAGGAAACAGTTTAACCAATAACAGTTGAACAATACTTAAAATGAAAGGAAACAACTTTAAATTCTAACTCGAACAAAAACAGAAAATGCTGGAAAATGACAGCAGGTCTGACAGCATGTATGGAGAGAGAATAGAGCCAACGTTTGAGTCTGGATGACCCTTCGTCAGAGCCACGGTTAGAATCTCTGTTTGATTTGAATGTTTGTAATTCCAGTGCTCTTCTGACCAGACATCCGTGTTCTACCCACAATAAACTAGAGCTCGTTCAAAGCTCTGCTTCTTACACTCAATAAAACCCATTTGGACTTGCCGACCTATATTTGTACCCAGCCAGCAACATTTCAATTTTAAAATATGCAGCTTTGTAATCAAGTCTCTCTAATGCCTCACCTTGCCTTCTCTCTAATCTTACCCAGTCCTATAACCCTCTGAGGTAACTGTGCTACTCCAATTTTGGCCACTTGTTCACCCCCAATATTTTTCATTCCATCACTGGTGGTCGTACCTTCAATTGTTGAGTTCCTAAGCCCTGCAATTCCTTCCCTAAATCTCTATACTCCTCTCTCTATACTCCTCTCTCTATCCTCATTTTAACTCACTGAATCTATTCTTTGACCAAGCTTTTGGTCACCTGTTCTCATATCTCCTTATGTGACTTGGCATCACATTTTGTGTGAAAGCACCTGTGGAGACTTTTAGGTCATTTCTTGGACATAAAGATGCTATAAAAGAATTAAGTTGTCTGATAACAATTTTGTAGCCTTTCTAATTCAGGCCCCATATTCCATGAAAAGCCCGTGCTTACTAAACATTGCAAATTTAAACACTTGACTGAATTTTTAATCAGGGGTCAGGAATTGGACAAGAAAGCTAGTCTGGATCCCAACCCTGCAACACATACCTAGACACATCCAGCACAATTTTCAATTCTCCTGCCAACTAAAGGCTGTGGAACAGACCTTCATCCAATCGAGAACAGCGGACAGACTCCCAAGGTGGGGGGGGTGCCAATGGGAGGCCCACCAGCATTCAGAAATTGGCTGTCCCACTAGATGAGGTAGTGGGGGTTGCTGATGTCAGGAGGGAGACAATGAAGGACAAATACGGGGAAGTTAATTATATCTTTTAAAATAGCACTGCTACCTGGCCATAGCTTAAATTGGCTACTTACTCACTGGCAAAAACCAGCATTGAGGCTGAATTGTGCATGTACCTGCCTCCAATCTGGACCCTGACCTGCTTAAAAAATCTAACCCCTAGGAATTCTTCAAGTGTGTATAAGCATCCACAAGAAGATCATCGTCACTGAATGGGGGAATTACCACTTAAGGCAGGTAGTAAAAATGAGGGACTGCCTTGTTGGAATGCCCCACTGCAGCTACTAATCTCTGACCATCAGCTGTGGTACAAAAGCACAAGACTTCATTTGTTTTAAGGTTATTTTTAGAAGTGTGTACCTTTTTTTTTTATTGCTTCTCGCCTCAGCATGCAGTATTGAGGATGGGGCACTGAAGTTAGTAAGTTGACTGACTGCTGTGCAATGATTGACTAGTCTTATTGTGAGTTGATTGAACAACACTTTGGGAAGCTCTGGCAGTGTACATTTACTGCAAAAAAATTCCTAACGTTGTCATTACTGGATTGTGCCTTGCCTTTGCAACGGTGGCATTTTATGCATGTCAGCAGTCATCAGAACGAGTTTATTCACATGGATGAACTTTCAGTATGAGCAAGAAATTATGCATTTTAAATTCCTCGTCTTCACTTTTTGGTAATTATAGCATGTTAAAATACACATCGGCTGTTTGTACAACCTCTGTGCAGCCACTGTGAAATTGGCTTCTTCTAATGTACATGACTTGGTTTGAAATAGCACTTCAAAGGACTCTTATCAAATACAAGATTGTAACTTTTGACTAACAACCGAAGTTCAGTGCATTAGGATCTGTGTGCGCATCTGTGTCTCTTTAATGTGAATTGACTAATTAAAATCGCCAGCTTTGAAATTTTTACTCTTTAATTGCAAGATGCCTAATTGAAGCAGCAATTTATGTAAAAGAAAATTATTCGAGTAGAGGCTTGGTCAGTGTATCCCTTCTTCTTCCACTTACAAATTCAGTTAGTGTCCTAGGTAAAATTGGATAAAAGTTAATTCAAAGCATTAAAAGGAGAAAACTCCCAGCATCACATGCAGCAAACTGCTGGAATTTAACTTGCAAAGATTAAAGGTATTAGCTTTAAAATAAGAAACTAATTGTATTTTGCTAGAGAAACATTAAGTGGTGAACATCCCAAATTAAAACCAGATACTGTAGATTGTGGGCGTACAAGTCAATCCATGTTTTTCGGCACCAGAATGCATGTTTAGGCCTATACTTAACGTATAAGTCAGCTCTAATTATTTAAGCTAATAAATGCATGTGTAGAGCTAGACTTGCATTACAAGTCATCAATTTTGCAGTTCAGAAATACATGTTTAATGTTCTACTTGCCTCAAGTTGGTGCAAGCTGGTGATACCATTGCCATGGAGATGTGCAGATGTTTAAGATATGCAGAGCAGACCATATATGGTGATTGACAAACAGGAATGGGTCCCCTTGCAAGAAAAATGAAGTATGAAGCTGTTTTCAAGCTTAACGTCATAATATTTGCTAACTTGTCAAATAATGTGAGGAAAGTGTCCTTTGACAGCAGCAATTGGGCTCTAGAGATCAGTCTGCTGGGCTACACCCATCAGCAGCAAAAAGTGAGGATTTAAAGGAGCCTCGCAGCTGTCAGAAATCAGTCCGAGCTTCATGGGAGCTCTTTGCTGCCTCTGTGCCCACGACCCCAATGGAGGTCACGACCCACAGTTTGGGAATTCCTGATGTAGCTGCTTAATGGAATGAAAATATCTAGTGTTAAGGCATAAGACCAAGATTGTTCAGAGACCATCAAAAGATGTCATATTTACCAGTTTCTAGCAATTCCCCATGAGACAGCAGCAAAAGCATGAATACTTATTATGTCACATTGGCAGCATGGATGAAGTGCCCCACCAATTTTGGTATGCCCATGACCATACTAATGTAACTGGCTACAGAATTCTCCATGAGCAAAATCCCATTATATATAGGTAAACATGGCTATTAACCCTTAATTGTTTCAACATTCCCAGGCTAACTATTGCAGATAATTGATATTTCATGGATTGTAGCTGGTACAAAAACAAACCCAGTCCATTTTGTTGGCAGGAAACCCTTGCAACAATACGGACATCTTCTTCAGTTTACATCAATAATTCTGTACGGTCTAAGAGCACTATAATTTTATGCACGAGAAATTAGAAATCCAGGAATTTGTTCAGGGGACTAATTGTTATCTCAAGTTGGCAAAATATTGAGAACTGATTTGGAATCCGTGTTCCGTCTTAACCCTTTGATAAGGACTTAGCTTTCGAGAGAGTTACAATAAAATGAACCATTCAAAACGTACAGGAATGTGCTGTTGTGGAAACACTTTAAGGTTATGCGACTAGCGTTTGCTGAGAGAATGCAGTTTTGTGCAAAGGATGAGTGAATTACTTTGGTGCTGGAGGTCAACAATTCCTCCTTCCCTCAGGACCCTGTCACTTGAAAGATGTTGGCGTTTTTGTTTGTGATACAAATTCTCTATACCAAAAAGATTGCTTTGTCTTTTGAGTTTTTCTTTAATAATGAGGTTAACTTTAGTGAGCAGAAAAAAATCCCACCAACTTGACCTCCAGTTCATGAATCTTGAAATGATTTCCATTCAGGAAGAGAAGGAGGGTACTTTTGATATAGTGAGACAAGCAAATTGCCTCAGAGCAGTTAAAAGCAGACTTTGATGCAGCATGACCTTGGCAAGCTTGAATAGAACTAAATAACGAGAAGCCACTCCACCCCATCTCTTTACTAATGCTGACCACACGCAAACACTTATTGCCATAAAACATGTGAAAAGACTTGAGGGCAGAATTTATCTTGACCTTTCTGATCAGAAATCGTAAGTTATAACCTTTGCCATGGCCGGCACTAAATCCTTTTTCATTGGTATGCTCCAGTTTTCAATTTCATGTATTTGCTTGTGAAAAACAGTTCATCTATTTCATTGTATATACTAGGTAAGAGTGCAGCAGGCGAAAGCATGGCTGGATGGTTATACCAGGTTATATGCGTGCAGATTTGACGAGGCTAAAGCTGATTTACCTTGGGAAGGTTTAGTAAAATGCTTTTTAATAAGGAAAGTGATTTTTCTTCCTGGAAACCTGTAGGATTTAATCACCTTGAGCAGTATTTCAGCTTAATGCTAGACAGTAGAAAGTACTCCATTGTGATTTCATTTCAGAAATTCTCTCAGTTTTACTGCCATTTTATTTTTGGGATCCATCATATAGATAGGATTAAAAAGTGTGTTTGAGAGAACTTGCAGAGTGGCTTCTCAATTCTTTGAGAGACCAAAAATCAGTCTATTCAAGTCTTGAATATACTCTCGATGGAGCATCCACAACTGGGATAAGGTATGCCAAAGATTCACAATCCCCTGAATGAAAGTTGCCCTGATCTCAGTCCAAAATGTTCCACCTCATCCTGACATGGTGACCATGACCCCATCCAGGGGAAACAATCTCTGTGCCTACTCTGTTAAGCCTTATCTTGTATCTTGCAACAAAATCAGTTCCTATTCCTTTAAACTGCACAGAATATAGGCCCAATTGACTCTCTCTCTCATCATAGGACATTATCATCCAAGATGTCAATCTAGTGAAACTTTCCTGTGTTGCCACCAACTCAAGTATATTAGATATAGAGGCAGAACAGTGCAAGTGTGGTATCACTAAAGCCCTAAAAAATTGTAATAAGACTTTCTTATTCTTGTACTCCCAATTCATTTGGAATGAAGTTCAGCATGCCTTCCTAATTGCATGTTAACTTTCTGTATTCCTTGTATGAGTACATTCAAGCATGAATGTTTAAAAATTTGAGCTTTAACAAAGGGTCATCTGGACTCAAAACGTCAACTCTTTTCTCTTCTTACATATGCTGCCAGACCTGCTGAGATTTTCCAGCATTTTCTCTTTTGGTTTCAGATTCCAACATCCGCAGTATTTTGCTTTTATTTAAAAGTTCTTGCCTTGTATAAATATTCTGCTCTTCCCATCTAACTACCAAAATGAATAACCTCTCATTCCCCTATGTTATACTCTGCCACCCAGTTGCCCACTTAACCTGTTCCCATATCTTTGTAGTTCTTTGTACCCTCCTCACTTATGTTCCTATCTACCTTTGTGTCAGGGTTTCCTTATTACCAAAAGAGGCACTAAGAGATGATGAGACAAAACTGCAAAAGGGTGGGTGTGGGCGGGGAGGTTACTGTCTAAAGAAGGCTGTCACATGTCTATTTTGTGTTGGGCATCACTGGAGCACTGCAGCAGGTCTAGGATGGACATGAGAACCCGAGACCCAGGGCAGTCGCTGTGTTATAAAATCCCTGATGTCCTTTGGAGAAGGAAATCTGGTCTACGTGGGACTCCAGATCCATAGAAGTGTGGTTGACTCTTGAATGCCTTCTGAAATGGCCTAGCAAGCACTCAGTTCAAAGACAATAAATGCTGGCACAGCCAACAGTGCCTTCACCTCGTGAAGGATTTTTAAAAAATTGGATGGCACAGAGAAAAGCTGTTTCTGCTTGTGGGGAGTACAAAATTGTGGGTCGCTAATAAATCCACAATAGAACTCAGGAAAAACTTGTTAATCCAAAGGTTGGTGGGAATGTGGAAATCGCTTTCTCATGGAGAAGTTGAGACAGGTAGCATAGATGCTATTAAGGAGAATCTAGGCAAGAGAGTAAAGAATGGAATATTATGCAGGTAGACTTAGATTGAGATGAAGTAGGATGGGAGCAGGGATGCATGGAGCAGACTGGCACAGAAAAGCTGACTTGCTAGATTCTGCACTGTAAATGATATGTATTTCAATCTGCAATTCTAAGTTAATTTCCTCCCCCTTTTTGTTTACACTATTTCATATCCAACTTTGGTCAAGATGACAATCTGCATCCAGATTGAAATCTGATGCGTTATATCGTATACGATGGTGTGGAAGAGAGGGACAGTTTCTTCCAATCTCCAGTTTTACTCAGTTAATTTTAGTCAATACCCAAGTGAAATATTAAGTGGTAAATTCATTCCTTGTGATACTGTGGCATTTAGAACAGGAAGATTTGGGGTTCAGTACATGATCTGTGGTCAATTCATTGATCTCAGCTGAGATCAACAGGTAGAAAAAAGAATGAAGTAACTTGCCTTTATATTACACGTTTCATGGCTTTGGGATGTCCCAAAGTGTTTTATAAGTAGTTTTGAAATGTCGCCACTGTTGTCTGGTCTGAAATGGAGCTGCTACTTTTGATTGCTTTTCCAAACCCCCTTCCAGTGTAAGTATGTGGGAGGGGGTGACTATAGGTTGGTGGCTGGAAGTTAGTACTGTGCTTGGTTTCCCCACCACCGAGCAGTTTGCTGGCATCCAATAGCTAAGGACGACCATGAGATGAGGTGGTTAAGGACTGTCAGTGCCTGTTTAATTGTACCTCAGCATGAGGTTTAGCTGAACAAAACAGCTTACTGAGTTCTTATATCCATAGGAGACTGCCAAAAAAGAAAATCCAATGTTTAATGTCTTGGGAGAGTTGTTGGATGAATGATTAGATAGGCTGCACTTTGCAAACTATTTGTACTCGATAGAAATTCTGATTCACTTGTTAACTGCTATTAAATCATTAGTTAACTGATATTTAATATAGATTTATTGCTGACATGTTCAGCTCTGTTTCAAAGAATGTCACTTGTCAGATCTAGTTTTATGTAAATTGTGACTCTGCTGACAATGAATTAGAGTCTATTGAACATATTGGGAAACATTGCAAGTGTATTTTGACATCCGCCACAAGTCCTTAGGACAGTAGTTTGCCTTTGATTGCAATGGTGCATTGCCCTGGTGTTGCATAGAAGCTGGATGATGCTTTTTGTTTTCCAATTTGCCAAAGGTAATTGGTAATTTAAATTGGTGATTTTTTTTTTTGTGGTTCATTTTACTTTTCCTCTTGTGAAAGTTGAGGTACAAACAAATAACTGGTTATCATCTATTGCAATACAATAGGTATAGACAAAAGTTTCTTTTTCAGTCTAGCTGAACAAAGCTGCTTATTGAGCTGGTACATTCAGAGGAGTGATTTAAAATTTAGCTTCATATGCCACCTTACCATGTTGAAATATCTCATTGTGCTTCACATAATTACTTTGAAGTACAGTGAATGTAGTGTTTGTAAACTGGCGCAGTATGCTCCCAGCATTATGTTGTGAGATTAGACCATTTAGGACGGAGGTGAGGAGACATTTCTTCACCCAAAGAATGGTGAGCCTGTGGAATTCATTACCACAGGAAGTGGTTGATGCCAAAACATTGAATGTATTCAAGAGGCAGTTAGATATAGCACTTGGGGCGAATGGGATCAAAGGTTATGGGAGAAAGCAGGATTAGGCTATTGAGTTGGGCGATCAGCCATGATTGTGATGAATGGCGGAGCAGGCTCGAAGGGCCAATTGGCCTCCTCCTGCTCCTATCTTCTTTGTTTCTATGATTGCATATACCCCATTTGTCATTTGCCCCATGAACCTTTCTCTTTGAGGGAAATTCTTTAGTACCTTTTCTTGTTTGCTCTTGCTGGGCTATAATTCCATCAGTAGCAGGTTATGTTGCTGCTCTTCATGTGTGAGCTTAGGTGGGGAATATTTAACTCCTGACAAATATCCAGTTGAGTCCATTTCTATATTACGACTAAAGCCAAAATACTGCAGAAGCTGGAAATCTGAACGAAATCAGAAGATATTGGGGGATCCTTAGCAGGTCAGGCAACATCCAGCAAGAAAAGAATGTAGTGAATATTTCAGATATAAAACATTGACGAAGGGAAGGCAGTAGATGTGGTTTATATGGATTTTAGCAAGGCGTTCGATAAGGTCCCCCATGCAAGGCTTCTGGAAAAAGTGAGAGGGCATGGGATCCAAGGGGCTGCTGCCCGGTGGATCCAAAACTGGCTTGCCCAAAGGACAGTAAGAGCCGGAGAGGTTCTCGCACAGGGTCCCATTGCCCGATACGATGGGACGGCCTGGTGTGTTTGCCTTGTGTATCTTCGGGAGGCAGTAGAGATCTCCAACGCGGGGAGTACTCTGCCCAAAGGAGGCAGAGAGTGGGTATAGATGGGTCTTTTTCTAAATGGAGGTCGGTCACCAGTGGTGTGCCCCAGGGATCTGTTCTGGGACCCTTGCTGCTCGTCATTTTCATAAATGACCTGGATGAGGAAGCAGAGGGATGGGTTGGTAAGTTTGCCGACGACACGAAGGTTGGCGGGGTTGTGGATAGTCTGGAGAGATGTCAGAAGTTACAGAGGGACATAGATAGGATGCAAGACTGGGCGGACAAGTGGCAGATGGACTTCAACCCAGATAAATGTGTCGTGGTCCATTTTGGCAGGTCAAATGGGATGAAGGAGTACAATATAAAGGGAAAGACTCTTAGTACTGTAGAGGGTCAGAAGGACCTTGGGGTCCGGGTCCATAGGACTCTGAAATCGGCCCCGCAGGTGGAGGAGGTGGTTAAGAAGGCGTATCATGTGCTGGTCTTTATCAATCGAGGGATTGAGTTTAGGAGTCTGGGGATAATGATGCAGCTATATAAGACCCTAGCCAGACCCCACTTGGAGTACTGTGCTCCGTTCTGGTCGCCTCACTATAGGAAGGATGTGGAAAAGATTGAAAGGGTGCAGAGGAGATTTACAAGGATGTTGCCTGGATTGAGTGGCATGCCTTATGAGGATAGGCTGAGGGAGCTCGGTCTTTTCTCCTTGGAGAGACGTGGGATGAGAGGAGACCTAATAGAGGTATATAAGATGTTGAGAGACATAAATCGGGTGGACTCTCAGAGGCTTTTTCCCAGGGTGGAAATGTCTGCTATGAGAGGACACAGGTTTTAGGTACAGGGGAGATGTTAGGGGTAAGTTTTTCTCAGAGGGCGGTGGGCGAGTTGAATCGGCTGCCATCAGTGGTGGTGGAGGCGAACTCAATAGAGTCTTTTAAGAGACTCCTGAATGAGTACATGGAGCTTAATAGGATGGAGGGTTGTAGGTAGGTCTAGAAGGTAGGGATGTGTTCGGCACAACTTGTGGGCCGAAGGGTCTGTTTGTGCTGTAGTTTTTGTATGTTCTATGTTCTAAAACCTTTGTTCACACTGATAGATGCTTTTAAAAATTTTGTTCATGGGACATGGGCGTTGCTGCCTCGGCCAGCATTTATTGCCCATTCCTAATTGCCTTTGAGGAGGCCTTGAGCCACTGCAATTCATGTGAAATAGGTATATCCATAGTGCTGTTAGGAAGGGAGTTCCAGGTTTTTGACCCAGCAAGGAGTGGCAACATATTTCCAAGTCAAAATGGTATGTGACTCGGAGGTGGTGGTATTCCCATGCATCTGCTGCACTCATCTTCCTAGATGGTGGTAGGTTAGGAAAGTGCTGTCGAAGCAACCTTGGTGAGTTGCTGAAGTTCACCTTGCAGATGGTAGTTCCTTTTTAGTAGGATTTTAATAAGGCGTTTGATAAGGTCCCCCATGGTTGGCTTATGATGAAAGTGAGGAGGTGTGGGATAGAGGGAAAGTTGGCCGATTGGATAGGTAACTGGCTGTCTGATCGAAGACAGAGGGTGGTGGCGGATGGAAAATTTTCGGATTGGAGGCAGGTTGCTAGCGGAGTGCCGCAGGGATCAGTGCTTGGTCCTCTGCTCTTTGTGATTTTTATTAATGACTTAGAGGAGGGGGCTGAAGGGTGGATCAGTAAATTTGCTGATGACACCAAGATTGGTGGAGTAGTGGATGAGGTGGAGGGCTGTTGTAGGCTGCAAAGAGACATAGATAGGATGCAAAGCTGGGCTGAAAAATGGCAAATGGAGTTTAACCCTGATAAATGTGAGGTGATTCATTTTGGTAGGACTAATTTAAATGTGGATTACAGGGTCAAAGGTAGGGTTCTGAAGACTGTGGAGGAACAGAGAGATCTTGGGGTTCATATCCACAGATCTCTAAAGGTTGCCACTCAAGTGGATAGAGCTGTGAAGAAGGCCTATAGTGTGTTAGCTTTTATTAACAGGGGGTTGGAGTTTAAGAGCCGTGGGGTTATGCTGCAACTATACAGGACCTTGGTGAGGCCACATTTGGAATATTGTGTGCAGTTCTGGTCACCTCACTATAAGAAGGATGTGGAAGCGCTGGAAAGAGTGCAGAGGAGATTTACCAGGATGCTGCCTGGTTTGGAGGGTAGGTCTTATGAGGAAAGGTTGAGGGAGCTAGGGCTGTTCTCTCTGGAGCGGAGGAGGCTGAGGGGAGACTTAATAGAGGTTTATAAAATGATGAAGGGGATAGATAGAGTGAACGTTCAAAGACTATTCCCTCGGGTGGATGGAGCTATTACAAGGGGGCATAACTATAGGGTTCGTGGTGGGAGATACAGGAAGGATATCAGAGGTAGGTTCTTTACGCAGAGAGTGGTTGGGGTGTGGAATGGACTGCCTGCAGTGATAGTGGAGTCAGACACTTTAGGAACATTTAAGCGGTTATTGGATAGGCACATGGAGCACACCAGGATGATAGGGAGTGGGATAGCTTGATCTTGGTTTCAGATAAAGCTCGGCACAACATCGTGGGCCGAAGGGCCTGTTCTGTATTGTACTGTTCTATGTTCTATGGTATGCATTGCTGCCTCTGTCGATGGTGGATGGAGTGTCAACCAAGTGGACTGCTTTGTCCTGGATGGTGTCAAGCTGCTTCAGTGTTATTAGAGCTGCACTCATCCAGGCAAGTGGAGAATATTCCATCACACTCCTGCGTTGTGCCTTGTAGATGGTGGACAGGCTTTGGGGAGTCAGGAGGTGTTACTTGCCACAGAATTCCCAGCCTTTGATCTGCTCTTGTCATCACATATTTATATGGTCCTGTTCAGTTTCTGGTCAAATAGTAACTCTCAGGATATTGATTGTGGGGTATTCAATGGTGGTAATGCCATTGAATGTCGAGGAGAGATGATTAGATTTTCTCTTCATTGGAGATAGCCATTGCCTGGCACTTGTGTGGTGCAATGTTACTTTCCGCTTACCATCCTAAGCCTGAACATTGTCCAAGTCTTGCTGTATATAGACACAGACTACTTCAGTATCTGAGGAATCACAAATGGTACTGAATATTGTGCAAACATCTGTGACCATCCCTACTTCTGACCTTATGATGGAGGGATGGTCGTTCATGAAGCAACTGAAGATGGTTGAGCCTAGGATACTGCCCTGAGGAACTCTTGCAATGATGTCCTGGGACTGAGATGATTGACCTCCAACAAGCACAATCATTTTCCTTTCTGGCAGATATGATTCCAACTGATGGAGATTTTCCCCCCTTATTCTCATTGACTCCAGTTTTGCTCGGCCTGGTGATGTACTTAGACACTCTCTCGAATGCATAGTAACTGCTTCAAAATCATTTTCTCACAGTTTAGTGTTCAGGGTGGATTGTGTGATCTGGTTCCCCGTCTCTACATGGATAAATGCGACTCCCTCATCTTGGCAGCAAGATGTTAGGTTGGAGTTATATGGGATTTTGTAATGTAAAAGGCTGTGTGCTGACTTATGGAAGGTAGATGCCTAGATTCTGAGTGGCAATGTGAAAGCAGTTTTCCTCGGGCATTAGTGCGCTACCGGGCGCATGTCATTTGGCTATTTAATGTCCAGGGAATGTCACAGGACTTAGAAACAAATGTCAAAAATATTAAGGAGTGATGGCTGGGACTTCCCTGCATTCTTTACATTGAGGTAAGTTTTCAGGTCAAACAAAAAGAAGTATTTTGAGGTATGGGGTGTTGATAGTGACAGTGATTATACAGATTGACCAGGGTAATCTATCAGTAATGAATCCTTTAAACCCTCACTGAAAAGGAAGGGGGAAAATAGCCATTAGACTTTTGCTTGTGTTTTGGTGATTAAGGTTTTTTTCAAAAAAAGGTTTACGATTGGCTATTAAAAATCTGAAATGTATAAAGCCTCTTTGATGAATTAATATTACTTAATATTAGAAATGAAGCAAGATGTGTTTGATTTTGAAAAAAATTGATGGATTAGAAGGAAAACTAATTTATTGTTCCAGGGCTTTTGTGATTGATGTAATAATCCATTTCTACAATACCACATTACCTTAATTACAATTGGTAAGTGCTAGTTGTAAAGATAAGATTAACGCAGTCAGTGAGACTTGAAAGTTGCATATGTCTGAACATCAGTGTCCGTTATCTCTGCTTCCAGATTGCTGAAATAGTGCAAGATCAGTTCCATTTAGGTCAGGAGTAACTTTTCATTATAGGGGGGGGGGGGGGGGGGAAGAGATGAGAGGCTAAAATACAAGTACCCCTGCTGAAGGTTTACATCAAAGCTTATCTTAATAAAGAAGTTTTTGAGAGAAAGGATGAAGCTTCTGCTTGCAAAAATATGCCTTCCCAGAAATGCTTTTGCTCCCTGTCAGATTACCTGGACTGTTTGAAATCAATTTCATGGGGGCACCTGCTTCAGTGAGGAGCAGTTTAAGTTTTGGTTTAATTTCACCAAATGCTGGTCAATTTCAGGGCATTTTCTTTGTTCACAAAATGTCAAATGATCCCTAACTAATCAAGAGCGAAGAGAAACTGTCCTGACAGACATTAGTAAAATTAATGGATACATATTCAATACATGGACAGCATAGTGGTGCAGTGGTTAGTTAGCACTGCTGCATCACAACGCCAAGGACCTGAGTTCAATTCCAGTCTTGGATAACTGTCTGTGTGGAGCTTGCACATTCTCCCCGTGTCAGCATGGGTTTCCTCCGGGTGCTCCAGTTTCCTCCTACAGTACAAAGATGTACAGGTTAGGTGGATTGGCCATGTCCCAAGATGTGTAGGCTAGATGGATTAGTCATATTGTGGAGTTACGGGGATTGGGAGGAGGAAGACTGCCTGGGTAAGATATTCTGTCAGAGTCGTCGCAGACTCAATGGGCTGAATGGCCACCTTCTGCACTGTCGGGAATCTCTAATTCATACTTGGTAGATACAATGCTGAAACATATTGGAGTTTGAATGGCCTTAACTATGACCAAGAACAGAAGAAACCAAAATGTTAAAATATGTTAAATTGTTTTCATAATGTTTATAAGACATGTATAAAATTTATTATTGTTTAAAAAATAATTTATACTCAGTTCAAATACAATACAATGTGATAGTTTTTTTCTTTTAGTAACTCATTCATTTAATTAGTACAATCAATTTACCCTAGTTCTTTTCTATGTTCATTTTTAAAATGGAAGATCATTTTAAGCATGTAAATCAGTCATATAGTCTTACAACACAGAAAGAGGACCTTCAGCCCATCATATTTGTGTCAGCCATCAAGTACCTGTCTACTTGAATCCTATTTTCCAGCAGTTGGCCCTTGTATGTTATGGTGTTTCAAGTGCTCAATGTTGTGCGGGTTCCTGCCTCTATCACTCTTTCAGGCAGTGATTAACATTTTTATTTTGAAGTGAAACTTTTTATTGAAACTATTAATGAGCATTTAAGAACTGAGGGGGAAAGATCTTAATAACTGGAAATTGAATGGTTCAGCAGTTTTGTGATGCAGTCTGCTTACATCTTCTCCTGCATATTGAGCTCCGATCTTGGTTGCAGTTGCAGGTGTTTTCTCAGGAAGTCATTCCAGTCATTGACTGGTCATTCCAGTGAGAGTGGTGTTGGCAAAGGCCTAGGCAGAGATGTTTGCCTGTCCTATGGAGACGGTATTTGACTTGGAGGGTGGAAGCTCTTCTAGAAATGCAGCAGAATGTGCATTTTTGCATTGCACATTTTGGGTATTTAATAAGAAAGGAAAGAAATTGACAGTGCGATTTTTGTTTCAGAGCAGTATTGTAGGTGAATGTTTGCGCGAGTGTCTCAGTCTCTCTCGAAGCTTCGAAGTAAGGAGGGTAGATTATTTCCTGCAAGTCTGGTTCTGAGGGATGGGGACACAGTGATCCAGAGTCTGGCAGAAAGCTGTTGTGGGTAAAGCTGTTTGATGTTTAGTCTGTAAAAGCATTCTGAGAGGGGAAGGAGGGGAATCAATAACTGATGGGCCTTCCTCGCTATGTTTTGAATGTTGTTGCTTTTTTGTCCATGCAATATGTAGTCATTTATCACTTTTTAAAAATGTCTCTGTATGCAAATTGTGCAGTAGGATAAGTACCCAAGTTCTATTCTAACTCCTTTGGAACGCATATTTATTATTTTTCTGATTTATTTTACACTTTCCTTTAAAACAAAAGCTTCAGATAAATGAGACATGTTCAGAAATTCACACAGGCCAACTATTCCAGAAAAACTGTATAATAGGGTAGGAGTTTATTACTACTTTCAATCAAAAGGTATACTACTTTGTCATTTGCCTGGTGTCAAAAATTGTAATGTGGAGATGCCGGCGTTGGACTGGGGTAAACACAGTAAGAGTTTTAACAACAGGTTAAAGTCCAACAGGTTTATCGTCAGATGGAGTGAATATCTGCGCTCAATCTGATGAAGGAGCAGCGCTCCGAAAGCTAATGGCATTTGCTACCAAATAAACCTGTTGGACTTGACAATTTTTGACAACACCAGGTTAATCAGTGAATGTGGATTATATACAAGAGTATTACTATATCTCAGTTCTGAAGTGGAAGAGAATTCAAGCCAGGTTGATTAATTATCAGTTATATCCTAAGAAACTAGGAGATACTCTCAGATGTATTTTTTTTCTTTTTAGTGTAGAAGGAGGCCATTCAGTCCATCGAGTCTGCACTGTCTCTCCGCATCTTACCCAAGCTCACCCCCCTTGCCCTATCCCCTAACCCCTCACCCCTCATGTTTACCATGGCTAATCCAATGATCTTTGGATACTAAGGGGCAAATTTAGTATGGCCAATCCACCTAACCTGAACATCTTTGGACAGTGGAATGAAACCAGAGCACCTGGAGGAAACCCACGCAGACACGGGGAGATTGTGCAAACTCCACACAGTCACCCAAGGCCAGAATTGAACCTGGGTCCCTGGCGCTGTGAGACAGCAATGCTAACCACTGTGCCACCATGTATATGTTAAATGTTAAATGTTTTAAGGCAAGGACAGATGAAATTTTTGAACAGTAAAGGAATTAAGAGTTATGGTGAGCGGGTGGGTAAGTGGAGCTGAGTCCACAAAAAGATTAGCCATGATCGTATTGAATGGTGGAGCAGGCTCGAGGGGCCAGATGGCCTACTCCTGCTCCTAGTTCTTATGTTCTTATATTGTTATATGTGGGTTACGATAACCCAAGTGTTAGAAAATATCGGCCCAATCTGTAGATTGATGGTTAAATGAGCTGTTTTGTTTTTCAGCAGATGGCACCCATATATTCATCTTCCCAATGGTCCCAGAGCTGCTCCTTCTCTGGAGGGAAATAAAAACTGAGCAGGAGTCTCTTTGCCTATCTGATGCTACTTGCCTGCCTCTGTCTGGCTTCTGTCCTGTTGTGTCCCTTTTATACCCTATGGTTTATCAGGAATCGGGCATGTTTAAGTAATTTATATTTGTATTTTTGGATATTAGAAATAAGGTTTAGCTTTAAGTGAGTTTAATTTTGTGTTTGTGTGTAAGAAAGGGGTAAAATTTTAGTTAGATTCATGGTAAACAAAGGTGCTTGCATATCTGTAGGTTTTGGTTTGATTTCAAACTGTGCCTACATTGTGATTAGAGGGATTAGGATGTGAAAGGAAACAAGCTTTAAAGAAAGTCTAGGCTATTGCTTAGTAAACAAGGGCCAGGGTTAGAAAGAATTTTTGAGTTTCATTTAATCTGGATCCTGTAGCAGTTGGAACTAGGTAGCTGGAGAGGAAACAGCTCTCAGAAACTGCCAGAAGCAGAGAGGGAGTCTAATGAAAGGGTGGAAAGCAGTCCTAGAAGCTATAGAACAGATGGTTCTAGAAACTGGGGAATAAAAGAGGAAGACTGAAGTCAAATGGACAAAAGAACTGGAAATTGAACAAGGTACTTGAAAGGGACAGAGAGAGGCTTCCAGTTAAAGACAAAACTGATAGGTGCAGGCTGGTAAAGTTGGCTAGCAAGAAGTAATCCTAAGGGTGGTGATGCTGTAATACAGCCTGTGAAGCAGTGATGTTCTTTTGGCATGACTGGGTACCTGAGAGATTGTGTGGAAGCTTGAATGCACGTGGCAATTCAAGGCAGAGGGATAGGAGAGATTGAAATCCTGGAAGTGATCTGTGGTGAAGGTATTCAAGAGAAAGCATTCTAAGGTGTGTCTTTTTAGAGTGGAACTTGGAAACACTTGTGCTTCCAAGTTAGAGGTCCAGTGAGACCACTCAACGTGATGAGCATCTGGGAGGATTGGATGAGAAATTCACAGTGGTTGCATTGGAGTGGTGACTTCCACTTGATTTCTGATTGGGGTGCGTCTGACAGTTGATCTGTTTTTTTACAGGGACGTTTCGAGAACAGTTTAGAATAAGATATACTCTAACTTTTGTTATCCATAAAAATCTGTACATCTGGGGAGATATAGGTGGGGTGAAAGTGTATTGTTGTATAGTCAATCTTTCCATGTTTAATAAATGTTTTGTTTTTGTTAAAAGCTAATTAGTGGTCCTGACTCTGTTCATCCATATTTCCAGAAAAGTAAGTTATGGGGTGACACGGTAGCACAGTAGTTAACACTGTTGCCTCATAGCACCAGGGACCCGGGTTCAATTCTGGCCTCGGGTGAATGTCTGTGTGGAGTCAGCACGTTCTCCCCATGTCTGCGTGGGTTTCTTCCAGGTGCTCTGGTTTCCTCCCACAGTTCAAAGATGTGCAGGTTAGGTGGATTGGCCATGGTAAGATGAAGGGGTTATGGGGATAGGGTGGGAGGGCTGGGCCTGGACAAGATGCTCTTTCGGAGAGTCGATACAGACTTGATGGGCTGAATGGCTCCTTCTGCATTACATGGATTCTATGATTCTATGGTCTGTTGAGCCACAATTCCTGTCCTTCCTGTCCAGTAATAACAGCAGCTGGGACTGTAATAGTCCCTCCTTTCTTGTGTTTTCGATGTGCATTATTTGTCTTCACTCTCTTGCTTCTGTACTTCCTTGCTCTCTTGTTCGTTCTTCTGAGAATTATTTTTCTTTCTCACACCCTTGTGATTCTGTGTGCAATCTGTATGCAATCTCTCTGCTTCCAGAAGATGCCAATATGTCATTCTTGAAAAACTAAAAGTGAGTACGAGGATAATGTGGATTTTGTGGTATTAGTAAAACATCATTAGAATGTTGTTATTGAAATTTAGTTTAAACAGCAAACTTGGGCAAGGCTTGTTCCTTGGTTACGGTCAGGGCCAGACTCATCATGTAGTTTTATTCCACTTGTTCCAAAGAAGGCAAGCAGGTTCAATTTTTTGTGGCCCTAAATAATATGTTTCAGGTAGATACCTCAATTGCCAATTTCTTTTGTCAGTTGACTCTAAGATTTGTTTACATTTACCAATCATTCACATTCCATGAAAGGACTGATGAAATAATCTCTTCATGTCTATTAACGACCATATTTATTTTAAAAAGGTTATTACAAGCTCATTATTACCTTGTTAACAGTAACTCAATTCTAAAGATGTGCATTTGTAGTAATAGTGGATCCATGAGTAAATTATACATTTATCTTCGGATGATTAGTCTGCATAACCCCTAATTTGTAGGATCAACAAAAATGAATTTGCGTGTTTTAAAAACTAATCCTTGTGATCTATTAGAAAAAGTGCCCTCTTTATTTTACTTAGACCTACAATGAAGCATTTTTCTGAGTGAAAAAAGGAAAGTCTCTATTTCCATGATGTATAACAAATTGTTTATTCTTCAGCAATGGACCTGTTTGTATCAATGTTTATGTCATACCCACATGTTCCTTTTTTTTGATATATTGGTTCCTCTGTTCGCTTGCTGTGTTTTATTTAACATTTTCCATGAAGACTAAATCACCCTTTTTAGTGAACTATATCTAGGTAATAAACTGTATTTATCTGAGTAAACACCATTTTGATTCTTTGAAAATAAATGAAAATCTTAAACTTGAGTAACTTGGTTGACTGCACATCCCCCCTGGCCAGGAAATATATCTTAAACCATCTAGTTCTTCTGTACCATAGCATTGCAGCCTGATTAGAGGTAGTGCATCAAGAGTCTATGATAGGTGGATGAGATCCCATGTCTAAATTCTATGTTGTAGACTTTGTTTTAGTCTAACATTGTCAGGAAGGTTTCTGAAATGTAATTTTTTTTGTTGATTTTGTACCTGAGGAGGAAACATGAGTTTAAAAAAATCAACAGCAGTGGTGCAGGCTGCTGAATTGTCTCTTGATGCTGCTTATCTATTATTTGTACTGAAAGTGCTGTGTACTTTCTAGCTTGCAATGTGGCCTTTCTGCTTTCTGAAGTTTCGGAGATCAGGTGAGGGTTCATGATATATCCAAGTTAAATATCATAAAAAGCTTTTCTGTTCAACCTCTGAGAAATAGTACAATACCTTATATCTGTGCAAAGTGCATTCTGGTTTGTAGGGAAGGAGATTTTTTGGCATTGAGCACAAGATAAATATCTTGTGTGAAATGCACAGTTTTGACTTAATAATGGATATTCTGCAGGAATTGAGAACTATTCAGAGAGCTGGCAAAACAGTAAGTAGCTCCTTTTAATGCAGCAGTCCTTTTAGCTGACGATCTGACTTCGATTTAGAAAGGAAAAACAAAATTTGGTTCCTTTCTTTTCCAGGAAGTTTATCTACTCTCTTACGTTTATCTTGCTCATTTTCAAAATACAAGCATTGTATGTAACATTACGATACCGATGGCAGGTACTTTGGTTCTTTCAAGTGAATTTTAAAATCATTTAATTATTTCTGCTTTTGCCCGAGAGGCACAGTCTATTTTTCTAATGCAAAGAAACCATTTATCTGCATTCTGAGCAGCCTTGGCTCTTGAGAGGATCAGCCTGCTGTATTTGGGTTTACTGCAATCTGTATTTGAAAGTCTTCAGCTGCTTTTATACTGGCAATTGTTTAGGTCAGAGATTGGTGTCTGGTAGCTGACTCCTGACATTTACATTCCAAAATCCAGTTCCCTTACCCAGCGGCAGCCTAGTAGGCCTGTTTTTTTTTTGGAGTGATAAGGGATTAGCTTTTAACAGTGTGGCACCAGGAAGCAGCTCTGAAATCCGCTGGGATAAAAGCGTCGTTACATTCCACCCCCAAGAGGCATCTAAATCATTGTACAGTAACAAATGAAAAGTATTCTGTTCGGAGCTCAAGTGGAGCCAAGGAAAAGGTTGATCTTTGGACCTTAAGCCTAATTCAGGTTTAGTGCATGTTTCAGCCATATCAGCATTCCACAAATGATTGGATGTAATCTATTAATCGTATCGGTTTCGTAAAGGAACTTGGATTCTCCATTCTCAGATTAAAGCTGTTATTTAATTTGAACTTGGCTAGGTAAACTATTAACTCTCCAGACTTATAATCCAATGTTAATTGGTATTGCTTTCATTAGGATGGTTAGCTGATTGCAAGATTTGACCAGCTAATGAGGGATGTTGGAGAACGGAATCACCTGGAGAATGAAATGCTAATATAGCCAAAACCCAGAATTTGATTTGAAAGTGATTGTCAAGTCCTTTTGAATTGCTCTATTGTGTAACTTTCTTTTTTTTTTGCACTTGTGAAACTAATACATTATGTAGTGAATATGTGACAGCTACAGGCAAGAGATAATCAGTATCTCCCGAACTGAAGTTCAGCGAATAACTTGAGTTGTGGCACATAATTTAAGCTTGCAAGTGGGGTATTTATCATATCTCTCTGTAAACCATGACCTATTCAATTTAAATACCATGTTAAAAGTAAGTTTAATATTAATGCCCTCTCGGGTGTGGAAAGTATGGAAGATTTATGCCTGTGCTTTCCAGGTCACACATTCTAATGTACGTTCTGTTTATCACGAGCATAAAAGGTCTTTTCATTCCTTAGGGTGGAGTGTCATATTATCAAGGAAGCTCCTGCCAGTTGCCTACTCACCATTGACATTTTTGATAAATTATCAAGGTGTTTACTTTGTGATCTTTATCTATTGTCTCCATGTGCTACAGTTCACAGTAAATAGCAGACCACTTCTGGCTCAGTGGGTAAATGCACCATATGAATATCAGCAGTGTACAGAACATGGTAGTTTCTACTTTGTCCTCTGTAACTAATCTCAGCCAGATGTGTCAGTTCTGAATCCAGAATTAGCCACAAGGCTTATACATTGAAGAAAAAATATTATCCAATGTGTCTGCTCTTCATTGCATTAACTCTGTATGCTAATGCCAGGTCTGGTTCGCTCGGTGAAGCTTAATCTTAGAAGTGCACCCGAATGTGTGATGCTGCCTTCAGTGGAGAAAATTGGAAGAGGCAAAAATAAACTTGTAGTCCAAGCTGCCACGCTGTAGTTTCCCAAATCACATACATGAAACATATGAATTAGGAGCAGGAGTAGACCACTTGGCCCCTCGAGCCTTCCCCACCATTCAATAAGATCACAACTGATCGAATTTTAACCTCAACTTCACACTTCTGCCTAACCCTGATAACCTTTCACCCTCTTGTTTATTAAGAATATCTACTTCTTCCTTAAATATATTCAAAGACTCTGCTTCAGCCAGCTTTTGAGGAAGAAAATTCCTCAAAGTATCTCAGAAAAAATAAACCATTTGCATATTAATCTTTGGCGATTCATGCATGAGGACACTAGATCCCTCTGCATCTCAGCTCTGCAATCTCTCACTCTTTAGATAATATCCTTTTTATTCATCCTCACATTTTCCCACATTTGCCACAGCTTTGCCCTCTCACCTAACCTATCACTTTGTAGCTTCCTTATGTCCCCTTCACAACTTGCTTTCCTATTTATCTTTGCATCATCAGCAAAGAAAGCAACCATGCCATCGATCTCTTCATCCAAATCATTTATATAAACTGCAATGAGTTGAAGCTCCAGCACTGATCCCTGTGCCACACCATTTGTCACATCCTGCCAACAGAAATAACCCATGTATGCCAACTCTTTGCTTCCTGTTAGCTTGTTAATCTTCTATCCATGCCAATATGTTACCCCCTACACCATGATCTTTTATTTTCTGCCAGAACCTTTGATGTGGCACCTTATCAAATGTCTTCTGGAAATCTCAGTACGGTAGATCCACCAGTTCCCTTTTATCAACAGCACCTATTACTTCTTCAAAAACCTCTAATAAATTTGTTATTTCCCTTTCACAAACCATGTTGACTCTATTCTGATTATCTTGAATATATCTAAGCATCTTGTAATAACATCTTTAATAATGGCTTCCAGCCTTTTTCCTATGACAGATGTTAAACTAACTGGCTTATAGTTTCTTGCTTTCTGTCTCCCTCCTATTTTGAACAATGGAGCTACATTTGTTATTTTCCAGTCTAATAGAACCTTCCCCGAATCTTGTGAATTTTGGAAAATTAAAATCAATGCATCAATTGTCTCACTTGCCACTTCTTTTAAGACTTGGGGATGAAATCCATCAGGACCCGGGGTCTAGTCAGCCTGCAGTTTCAACAATTTACTAAGTACTACTTCCCTGGTGATTGTAATTTCCCTGAGTTCCTCCCTTCCAATTCCTGCTGTTTATGGGATGTTACCTGTACCTCCATAGTGACGATCAATGCAAAATATTTATTTTAATTTGCCTGCCATTTCTTCCTTTTCCATTTTGCAATAGATTATTGAGGATCAGTGTTAAAGTCTGTGCAGCAATCCTGTCAAAAACTGTAAAATTTGCAGAAGAAATTCATTCTGGGCTGCAGTCAAACGCAAGGCTGTGTTTGAAGGCACACTGTTTATTGTCAGAACTTTTTCACCACTTTACAAGGGGCTAACTTGATTTGTTTCCATTTACTATAGGTATGCAATACCCCCAGAACACGGGAAAAGGCTGGAACGACTGGCAAAAGGTAAGCAGGCAAAAATTGGTATTCATAACAAAAATAAGCAAATATATTTTTGTGAAAGAATTTCATAGTATATAAATATATATTCGCAATCATCTTGTATCCTTCAGAATATTCATGGAGCCAAACAAAACCACCATAATTGACCAGACCATACGTGAAGCAAGGAATAATAGCCTAGCTAGATCAGAATATGGTGAATGTTGGATATGGTTGCTGCTTAAAGCTACAATGAGTCTCAAAATTTATATGGTCATTTAATTAACTTTCTCAAAAGGTTAGCATTTTCTAACTGTTGAAGTCAGTACACAAATTACATTATAGAATCGCTACAGTGCAAAAGGAGGCCATTCAGCCCATTGAGTCTGCACTGACTCTTCAACAGAACATCTCACCCAAGCCATCTCACCATTAATTGTATTCTTCAGTTAACATGTATTCCATAATGCACATAGATAGCAGGTAATGCTGCCGGTCACATTGATGTTTCGTGACCATTAGAGTTGACCAGTTGTTGGTAAATGCTTTGATCCTGAACTGATATGTTTGTGCGATGCACATTTATTTGAACCAGAAGGACAAGCAGCAGCATACTCTTCAACCTACCCTTATTGACACCTGGAATCTAAATCTGGAACCGAGAATTAAAACATTTAATTTGATGTGAGATCATGTGCAGAATGCAAAATAAAGAGGGAAAGGAGCAGCGGACTGAGAGGGAGGAGAAACAGAAAGCAATAAGTTTGTAAAAAATTACAACAATAATTAAAATCCGCAATTGCTAATTTTCAGTGCCAAAGCAGTTGTTTGGCAGTAATTAACTTAGTACAAACCTTAACTTTTTCTGGCGTGTTGAGTGGATATCTAGTGGATAAATATTGCAGCTTCTTAATTCCTTAAATGTATTTCAGTGCTGAGACTCTTGGCAAGGCCTGGTGTGGCGAAGCTTGTTGAGGAACAGGGCAACTCGGACAGGACTTTCTGCTTTCCACACTTTACTGGGTGTGCATGAAAGCAAATGTTGCTGTCTGATTTACTCAACACCAGTGAGTGCTGGTAGCTTCACATTAATATCACAGCACAATCCTATGGCATAATCTTCAAACAAATGCCAGTAGATCTTCCTTTTGGAAGTTGGTGGCCCTGTTGTTTGTAAATTTAAATGTAATGCCTGATAGCATAATGGATACTGATGCAATGGTGGCCTTCGAAAGGAAATTGGGTAGATTACTGAGGGATAAAATTTTGCAGGGATATGGCAAAGGAGCAGAGAATTTTAACTGATTGAATTGAGAGCAAGTGCAGACTCGATTGGCCGAATGGCCTCCTACTGTGCTGTACTGTTCTATACCCAAATGGGGAACCTATTTTAGGAAATCATTGTGTCCTTTACAAGCAGCCTGCACCATACAGGAAATTAAATAAGTTGCAGATTAATTACCCCCAACAGTCATTATTAAAAACCATATTTTGATGGAATAACTTTTGGTAATATTTTAAAGATCTACTGTTCTTTGATTCACATTGCTGCTTTTCAGACATTTAGCTTCTTAATAAACTGTTTTCCATTGCTCAGTGCTTCTCTATAACTTTTTTGCCATTGTTTTTGCAGCAATATACATTTCTACTCGCCCTATATATTTCTGAACTAGCAGGCATGTGGGAACGCTGTTTTTGAATTAATGGAAAATTATCTACTAAATAGTTGGCCAGTAGCACCATAAATGCTAGTTATAATTGATAAAGTAACTGGGTTAGCTTCATAGATTTCATCACTAGTGTTTAGTGGCTGTGGTCTAAGCCTGACTCTGGTGCCAATGAGGTTCCATTATCACTTATGATAGTGCAGGGCTAGGTAACATAGCAGGGACTGGGACTTGAATCTAGTCTAGACTGTCATGAAAGTCTCCAGCTGTAGGATTTATTTAGGAAGATTTGATCAGTCACTATTCCATTACCAAAGTATGCGAAACAATAACCAAAGCTAGAAAAATTTTGAACCATAGAATTCTTACACAGCACAAGGTGGCCATTTGGCCCATCAAGCCCACACCGATTCTCCGAACAAGTGTATTACCCAGCACCTGGAGGAAACCACGCAGACACGGGGAGAACATGCAAACTTCACACATTCCTGTATTCTGTATGCATCGGCAGTAACTTGTGAGGCTACCTTTGATGTGAGAGATTCAATTCTCTCACTAGTGCAGTAGTAAATACTGTTTAGAATTTGTAGTTGGGGCATATTCTTCAGACATTGAGAGCTCTATCCTGCATTAGTTTATTCTGGATTACTTAATGTTGACTGGCTTAAACGTGTGAAAGTTTTCCATTACCCAACAGACATGTCCTTCACCTTCTTGGCCACAAAGGTTTTCCAGAAATGTGCATAGAATAATGTTAGGTGACTTTATAATGACAACGGTTATGCAGTGATCATTAAAAAAAAAAGCATGTGTCCTTGCATGTATGCAAACTTTAGCGGCCAATAAAGAACATTATCCCCTTTGTTCATTAATATGAAGTACATTCAGATCATCGATATTCCACAAGACCATATATTAAACTGCAAACAGTTTTCAAACAAATCAACTGAGGTTAGAAATTATTAGGAGATACATTAGTGGATGAATAGTTACTCATCTGATGAGTCTTGTCCTGCCATCTTGTGGAAGGTGTTAGTGAATTTAAAATAACTAGGGTCATTTCAATAAAAACAGAGTAATGTCACAAATGCTATTTATCAACAACACGGGAATGCTTAATCGGCTACATTTTTGCACGTGAATTGACGCTGTAAGTTCTGCAGTTCCTCTACAGTGCACTATACAGCACCAAAATACGTCAGCATATCTGCCTTGACAATGCTCTTGTCATTTGGATGAGAAGTTAAACTGAGCTCCCATTTACTTTCCCTGGTGGACATAGATCCAATGGCACTATTAAAGAATAACAAGGGAGTCTAGGCCAATATTTATCCTTTAGCCAATGTCACTAATACAGATTTTCTAGTCAAAACGGGCAACATGGTGGCACAGCGGTTAGCACTGCTGCCTCATAGCTCCAGAGACCTGTGTTCGATTCCCGGCTTGGATGGCTGTCTGAGTTTGCACGTTCTCCTCATGTCTGTGTGGGTTTCCTCCAGGTGCTCTGGTTTCCTCCCACGGTCCAAAGCTGTGTGGGTTAGGTGCATTGGCCATGCTAAATTGCCCCTTGGTGTCCTGCGTAGGTTAGAGGGATTGGCAGGGTGGACGTGTGGGGTTACGGGGATAGGGCCCAGGTGGGATTGTTGTTGATGCAGATAGGCCAAATGGTCTCCTTCTGCACTGTAGGTTTCTGTGGTTTCTATCTGCCCCCTTGATATTTGTTGGAGATTTTGCTGTGCAGTAGAAATGCTTTCCTATATTCCAACAATGAGCTGCATCTTGAAAGCACTTAATCGGTTATAAAGCACTTCAGAATACAGAGGTCATGAAAGGCATTATATAAATACAAATTCTTTTGAGTTCTGTTTGAGGCTTCCAAATGTGGGCCTGAAAAAAACTGATGTTTTCTGGTGAGCTGACCCAGGCATTACTCATGAACAACCTGAGACTATGGATAGTTCTCCGTTATGCCTCTGAACTGCTTGTTGAATTTGTCCTTAATGCAAAATTTTTCATGCAGAGACAAGCCCGAGGGAGCGGTATTGAATTAATTAGATAACACAGTTGACAGCTTATTTTATTCACTTTCATTTTTTAAAATACATCTGGCACTGTTTTATTAGGTGCAAGTTCAAGGTTTTCTGAGTTTCTCATTCTGTATGATGAATGCAGAATATTAATAGCAAAGTTTGAAAGTGTTTGGAAAGTGATTGAACAAAACATTGTGCAGCGCAGAGGAATGATTACGTACCACATTATCTCTGCTAATCATTCAAGATGGTGAGCTGCATTGTTGAGGACAGTTAAACAGACTGTTCATAGCATTAAAAGAAAATGCATCACGCAGGCAGTAAGGGGGTAGCCATTGTGGCAGATATAATTGAAAAGCTGCAATTACAAGTGTAAGGAGAAAGCTATGCAAAGATGACACGGGTCATGCACAGTTAACACCATTTCAGGATCAGGTAATTATAGGTCATTGCTGGAAATGTATTCTAAATACATTACTTTGGAATTCATTTTAAAAGCTTGTTAATGAGTTTGAGCTCTGGTTATGTCGATGAACAGAAATAAATACTTGCATTTATATTTTCCATTATCACGCAGTTGATATATCTCTGAGCATTTTACACCCTGGGATAGAAACATAGAAGATAGGAGCAGGAGGAGGCCATTTGGCCCTTCGAGCCTGCTCCGCCATTCATTAAGATCATGGCTGATCATCCAACTCAATAGTCTAATCCTGCTTTTATCCATAACCTTTGATCCCATTTACCCCAAGTGCTATATCCAGCCCCTCCTTGAATGCATTCAATGTTTTGGCATCAACTACTTTCTGTGGTAATGAATTCCACAGGCTCACCACTCTTTGGGTGAAGAAATGCCTCCTCACCTCCGTCCTAAATCGTCTACCCTGGATCCTCAGGCAGTAATCCCTGGTTCTGGACTACCCCACCATTGGGAATATCCTCCCTGCATCTCTCCTGTCTAGACCTGTTAGAATTTTATAAGTCTCTGAGATCCCCCCTTATTCGTCTGAACTCCAGTGAAAACAATCCTAATCTAGTCAATCTCTCTTCATGCATCAGTCCCACCATCCCTGGAGTCAGCCTGGTAAACTTTTGCTGCACTCCCTCGAGAGCAAGAGCATCCTTCTTCAGAAAAGGAGACCAAAACTACACACAATACTCTAGGTGTGGCCTCACCAAGGCCCTGTGTAGTTGCAATAACACATCCCTGCTCCTGTACTCAAAACCTCTCGCAATGAAGGCCAGTATGCCATTTGCCGCCTTTACTGCCTGCTGCACCTGCATGCTTACCTTCAGCAAGGACACCCAGATCCCGCACACTCCTCTCTCCTAATTTACAGCCACTCAGGTAGTAATCTGCCGCCTTGTTTTTGCTTCTAAAGTGAATAACCTCACACTTATTCAAATTATACTGCATCTGCCACTGATTAGCCCACCCACCCAACCTGTCCAGATCATTCTGAAGGATCTCTGCATCCTCGTCACAGTTCACCTTCCCACCTAACTTGATATCATCTGCAAACCTTGAGATGTTACATTTTGTTCCTTCATCCAAATCATTAATATATATTGTGAAGAGCTGGGGTCCCAGCACTGATCCCTGTGGCACCCCACTAGTTACTGCCTGCCAATTTGAAAAGCACCCATTAATTCCTATTCTGTTTCCTCTCTGCCAACCAGTTTTCTATCCATCTCAATACACTTCCTCCAATCACATGCGCTTTAATCTTGCACGATAATCTCTTATGCGGGACTTTGTCAAACACTCTTTGAAAGTCCAAATATACCACATCTACTGGTTCCCGCTTGTCAACTCTACTAGTTATATCTTCAAAGAATTCCAACAGATTTGTCAAGCATGATTTCCCCTTCATAAATCCATGCTGACTCTGTCTGATCCTGCCACTGCTTTCTAAATGCTCTGCTATAAAGTCCTTAATAATGGATTCGAGAATTTTCCCCACTACCGATGTTGAGCTAACTGGTCTATAATTCCCTGTTTTCTCCCTTATCTCCCTTTTTGAATATTGGAGTGACATTCGCTACCCTCCAATCTGCAAGGACTGTTCCAGCATTTATAGAATTCTGTAAGATGACCACCAATGCATCCACTATTTCTAGAGCCACTTCCTTAAATACTCTGGGATGTAGATTATCAGGCCCTGGGGATTTATCCGCCTTCAATCCCATCAACTTTCCCAGTACCATTTCTCTACTAATATTGATCTCCCTCAGTTCTTCCCCCTCACTAAATCTTGCATTCTCCAACATTTCTGGCATCTGATTTGTGTCCTCTTTTGTGAAGACAGAACCAAAGTATGTATTCAGTTGCTTGGCCATTTCTTTATCCCCTATTATACGTTCTCCTGTTTGTCTGTAGATTTGTACATTTGTCTTCACCAACTTCTTTCTCTTCACATATTTATAGAAACGCTTCGTGTCAGTCTTTATGTTCCCTGCAAGCTTACTTTTGTACTGTATTTTTCCCTTTTTAATCAATCCCTTGGTCTTTCTTTGCTGAATTCTAAACTGCTCCTAATCCTCAGACTATTATTTTTCTTGGCCAATTTGTATGCTTCTTCCTTAGTTCGGATACTCTCTCTAATTTCCTTTGTAAGCCATAGATTGGCCCTCTTACCCATTTTGCTTTTGTGCCAGACAGGAATAAACAGTTGCAGTTCCCCCATGCGTTCCTTAAATGGTTGCCATTGTTTATCCACTGTCATCCCTTTAAGTAACTCTCCCCAATCTATCAAGGCCAACTCATGCCTCACATCCTCATAGTTTCCTTTATTAAGATTCAGCACCCTAGTCTCCGAATCAACTACTTCACTCTCCATCTTGATAAATTCTATCATGTTATGGTTGCTCATTCCCAAGAGGTCTTGTGCAGCTAGATTGGCAATGATTCCCTTCTCATTACACTGCACCCAGTCTAAGATGGTCTGCTCTCTAATTGTTTCCTTCACATATTGGTCAAGAAAACTATCCCGTATACACTCCAAGAATTCCTCCTCTACGGCATTGTGGCTAATTTGATTTGCTCAATCTATGTGCAGATTAAAATCACCCATGATCACCGATATTCCCTTATCACATGCACTTCATGTTTAATGCCATTCCCAACATCACCACTGCAGTTTGGGGGACTATATATGACACCCACTAATATTTTTTGCCCCTTGGTATTTCTCAACTCCACGTTGTCAGAGCCAATATCCTTCCTCACTATTGTGTTAATTTCCTCTTTAACCAGCAATGTCACTCCACCATCTTTTCCTTGATGCCTGTCCTTCCTAAATATTGAATATCCTGGGACATTCAATTCCCACCCCTGGTCACCCAGCAGCCATGTCTCTGTAATCCCAATTATATTGTACCCGTTTATATCTATCTGCGCAATTACTTCATTCACTTATTATTCTCCACGCATTAAGGCACAGAACCTTTAAGCTTGTCTTTTTTAACATTGTTTGTCTTGCTCCCAGTATTTTTTCTATAGCCCTGTTTGAACTTTGTCCTTGGTTTCTCTGCCTATCACTTTTCTTATTCCCTTTTCGACCTTTTTGTTTATGTTCTTGCTCTCTCCTTCTCTGAACTCCTTTATATTAGGTTCCCATCCCCGTGGCATATTAGTGTAAACCCTCCCCAACCGTTCTAGCAAACACTCCCCTCTAGGACATCAGTCCCAGTCCTGCCCAGATGTAACCCATCCAATTTGTACAGGTCCCACGTCCCCCAGAACCAGTCCCAATGCCCCAGGAATCTGAAACCGTCCCCCTGACACCATCTCTTTAGCCACGTATTTATCCGAGATATCCTGTCATTTCTACTCTGACTAGCCTGTGGCACCGGTAGTAATCCTGAGATCACTACCTTTGAGGTCCGATTTCTTAACTGTCTTCCTAGCTCCCTGTATTCTGCTTTCAGGATCGTATCCCTTTTTGTACCAACGTGTACTATGATCACTGGTTGTTCACCCTCCCCCTTCAGAATGTGCTGCAGCCACTCCGAGGCATCCTTGACCCTCGCACCAGGGAGGCAACATACCATCCTGGAGTCTCGTTTTCGGCCACAGAAACACCTGTCTATCCCCCTTACAATTGAATCCCTTGTAACTTATGCACTAGCACACATTTTACCCCTCCCCTTTGCAGCAGAACCAACTGTGGTGCATCGAGTTTGGCTTCTGCTGCTTTCCCCAGAGAGGTCATTCCCCTCAACAGTAACCAAAGCGGTATATCTGTTTTGCAGGGGAATGGTCACAGGAGATTCCTGCACTACCTGCCTATCTTCTTGCTCTGTCTGGTGGTCACCCATTCCCTTCCTGCCTGCGGAGTCTGAGCCCGCGGTGTGACCACCTCTCTATACGTGCTAATCATGATACTCTCTGACTCGCGGATGCTCCACAGTGTCTCCAGTCACCGCTCCAGCTCTGAAACTCGAGCTTCCAGGAGCTGCAGCTGGAGACGCTTCCTGCACACATGCTGACCCAGGGGACTGGAACTGTCCCCAGCCTGCCAGATGGTGCTAGAAGATCAAACCATGGATGGAGTGATTTGTAGCCAAATAAAGTAGTCGTCTGTACCATTAACATCTCTCAAAACACAATGAGATTCATCAGCTAAACCGTGATTGGTAGCATTGGTTGAGAGGGGAGAATGTTAGCCACCAAACCAGGAATATCCACTGCCTCTTCTCTGCTAATGCCTTAGAAGCTTAAATGCTTATCAGGTAGATTGTTTTTGGATCAACATTTTGTTTGAAGGATAGGATCTGACAACAATGTAGAACTCTCAGTATTAACCAAGAGTGTGTAGCTACATGTGCATATTCTGCTGTGGGGCTTGTGCTACCAAATGACCTAAGTTGCCATCTTGACTATTAAGGGGGAGGCAGTGGCCAAATGGTATTAATGCTGGACTGATAATCCAGAGATCCAGGCTAATGCTCTGAGGACCCTAGTTTGAGTTCCACCACAGCAGATGGTGAAACTTGAATTCAATAACAAAGAAACCTGGAATTGAAAGTCTAATGATGTCCCATGACACTCTTGTTGATTATTTAAAAAACCTATTTGGTGCACCAATATGCTTAAAGGAAGGAAATCTGCCAATCTTACCTAGTTTTATAAGAGCAGGGGCGTTATGCCAAGTAGTATCACTAGATACACTGACTTATTAACATTGAAAAGGATCTGGGGAATGGGGTTAGTCATCCAAGGATACAGTCTTAGGACCTAGTAGCAACTCAGAGGTTTTAGAATGAGATTCAAGGAATACTGGAGACAGAGAGAGGTTCTGAGAATGCTGGAACAACTGGGAGAATTGGACAGGGATAGCATGGGGATTAGGAGTAATGCAGACTGTGCACTACTGATGATGTGTTGTATTTGAATAGTTCATGTGGAAATGAATATTTGTTAAAGTACTTTCTTTAAAATAAAGCTTGTTTGTTCTGGAGTATCTTGGAGAAAGTGAAGTTCTTAAATCATCATTGGAGGAGGGGGATGTATCCTGCTATCTGTTAACTCTTAACAATGTACTAATCCCACACTGGGAAAATCTACCAATTGCACTTGCACAGGATATTCAAGAATCATAGACTAGTTACAGCACATCAGAATGCCATTTGGCCTGTCATGTCTGTGCCAGCTTGCTGTTTATTCCTCTCCACAGCACCCTGCAATTTTTTTTTGTCTTCAGATAGTTATCCAATTCCCTTTAATAAACTCAATTGGAAGATGTTCTCCAACTGTTGAGCTAAAAATACCCACCAAAGCCGGTGAGATCTTGAAGTCAAAAACTTAAATGAAGGTGTTAAAAGACAAAAACCAATTATTGGGTAAGTTTAATCATACTACTTAAAATATGTAAATGTAATATCTCCAAATTTGCAGATGAGATAAAGCTGTGTGGGAGGGTGAGCTGTGAGGAGAATGCAGAGATGCTTCAGTGAGATTTGGACAAGCTAGGTAAGTGGGCAAATGCATGGCAGGTGCAGTACGTGAGAGATCATCTACTTTGGTAGCAAAAAACAGGAAGGCAGATTATCTGAATGGCTACAGATTGAGAAAGAGAAATGTGCAACGAGACCTGGGTGTCCTTGTATATCAGTCGCTGAAAGTAAGCTTGCAGGGATGGCAGGACTGACATTTGAGGAGAGATTGAGTTGGTTAGGATTTTCTGGAGTTTAGAGAAAAATGAGGGAGGATGGAAATCCTCAGAAACCTATCGAATTCTAAGAGGACTAGACAGGGTAGATGCAGGCTGGATGTTCCCAATGGTGGGGGAGTCCAGAACCATGGGTCATAGTCTAAGGATAAGGGGTAAACCTTTTAGGACTGAGATGAGGAGAAATTTCCTCACCCAGAGAGTGGTGAGCCTGTGGAATTCTCGCCAAAGAAAGCAGTTCAGGCCAAAACATTGTTTTCAAGGAGGAAGTTAGGTATAGCTCTTGGGGCTTAAAGGGACCAAAGCGAGAACCGGTTACTGAGTTGGATGATCAGTCATAATCGTAATGAATGGTGAAACAGGCTCGAAGGGCCAATTCAGCGAATTATAGAATCCTTACAGTGCATAAGAAGGCCATTCGGCCCATCGAGTCTGCATCAACTCACCTGTATTAAAAAAATCTTACCCAGGCCCTAGCCCTGTAACCCCATACATCCACCCCACTAATCCCCCTAAACTACACATCTTGGGATACCAAGGGGCAATTCAGCATGGCCTAACCACCCAACCTGCACATCCCCAGACCATGGGAGGAAACCGGGTTCTGGCATTGCGAGGCAGCAGTGCTAACCACTGTGCCAAAGTACATTTTCTATGTACTTTCTGGAATTATTTTGTCTTGTTAAAAACAATGGCGTCTTTGTTCCTGAGAGGGGAAAATAGGGCAAGTCTTTTCAAAAAACATTGAGTGATCTGACTCATTTATTGACAATTCAGCTGAAGACCTGCTCGAGTGTAGTTTTTATATCATAAATGTTTATTTATAGTTTTTCCATGATAAGTGTAGACAATGAGCATCACCTTTGTGAAAATGAAGTGTATGCCATGTGCAAGATTTTAAATACTTGGATATATTTGTTCTGCTGTTCAGTTAACGTTTCTGAGCCATTCTTGAATATTGATCTAATTCGCTTCCAACAGTAGAACTGAAGAGGGAATATTTTCACTAACAGTTGCAGATCAAAGCAGTGCCATCCACTCATTGCGGTATTCTGTTTTGATAGTCAGAGGTTTACAGCATGGAAACGGGTCCTTTGGCCCAACTTGTCCATGCCGCCCTTTTTGTTTTAAAACCCCTAAGCTAATCCCAATTGCCCGCATTTGGCCCATATCCCTGTATACCCATCGTACCCATGTAACTATCTAAATGCTTTTTAAAAGACAAAATTGTACCCGCCTCTACTACTACCTCTGGCAGCTTGTTCCAGACACTCATCACCCTCTGTGTGAAAACTTTGGCCCTCTGGACACTTATGTATCTCTCCCCTCTCACCTTTAACCTATGCCCTCTAGTTTTAGACTCCCCTACCTTTGGGAAAAGATATTGACTATCTAGCTGATCTGTGCCCCTCATTATTTTATAGACCTCTATAAGACCACCCCTCAGTCTCCTACGCTGCAGAGAAAAAAGTCCCAGTCTATCCAGCCTCTCCTTATAACTCAATCTATCAAGTCCGGGTAGCACCCTAGTAAATCTTTTCTGCACTCTTTCTAGTTTAATAATATCCTTTCTATAATAGGGTGACCAGAATTGCACACAGTATTCCAAGTGTGGCCGTACCAATGTCTTGTACAACTTCAACAAGGCGTTCCAACTCCTGTATTCAATGTTCTGACTGATGAAACCAAGCATGCCGAATGCCGCCTTCACCACTCTGTCCACCTGTGACTCCACTTTCAAGGAGCTATACACGTGCACCCCTAGATCTCTTTGTTCTGTAAGTCTCCCCAATACCCTACCATTAACTAAGTCCTATGATGTAGTATTCTCTCCAAAAATATAAGTTTCCTTTCCACTATGATCCTACTACAGTTGATAATCCACTCGAATTCCAGTCGGATTGCCTACCTTAGTGTGTTAATCTAGACATGGAGGAACTTGTGCTTTTGTTTATGGTGAGTCAGATGTTTTATAGAACATGCAAAATAATGTTACCAGTGCAGTCCATGTGGTGTAGGTATACCTTCAGAGCTGTTTGACAAGAAAGTTCTAGGATTTTAACCCAGTGACAGTGAACGAGCAGTGATATAATTCCAAGTCAGTATGGTGTATGGCTCGGAGGAGATTTGCAGGTGGTGGTGTTCCCAGGCATCTTCTGCCCTTGTCCTTCTAGATAGTAGAGGTTGCAGGTTTGGAAGGTGTTGTCAAAAGGAATTTTGGTGGGTTGCTGCAATTCAACTTGTAAATGCTACATACTACTGCAACTGTTTTGGTGGTGGAAGGAGTGGATGTTGGATATGGTGGATTTTGGAGGTGGTGGATGGGGTTTCCAGCCAAGTGGAATTTTTTGTCCTGGATGGTGTGAAGCTTTTTGAGTGTTGTTGGAGCTATACTCATCCAGGCAAGTGGAGAGTATTCCATCATGTTCCTGATCTGTGACTTGTGAATGTAGCCCAGTCCATCATGCAAACCAACTTCCCATCCATTGAGTCCGTCTATGCTTCCTGCTGCCTTGGAAAGCAACCAGCTTAATCAAAGACCTCATGCACCCCGGACATACTTTCTTCTACCTTCTTATGTCAGGAAAAGTCTGAGATCATGTACCAACCAACTTGAGAACAGTTTCTTCCGTGCTGCCATCAGATTTTTGAATGGACCTACCTTATTAAGCTGATCTTTCACTATACCCTAGCTATGACTGTAACACTAGATTCTGCACCCTAATTTCCTTCTCCCCTTTGTACTCTATGATCGGTATGCTTTGTCTATGTAGCGCAAGTACGGTGGGATACTTCTCACCGTATCCCAATACATGTGACAGCAATAAATCAAATCAACTGTAGGTAGTGGACTGGTTTTGTGGTATCAGGAGGTGAGTTACTCTCTGTAGAATTCCCAGCCTCTGACCTGCTCTTGTAGTCACAGCATTTATAAAGCTGGATTTGTCAGCCTTTAGTCCCATTAGTCTTCCTTTAGTCCCATTAGTCTTCCTAGTACTTTTTTTCTCATGATCATGATTGTTTTAAGTCTCTCTCTCTCTCTCTCTCTCTCTCTCTCTCTCTCTCTCTCTCTCTCCCCCCCCCCCCCCCCCCCCCCCCCCTTTTGCCCCCCCCCCCCCCCCCCTTTTGCCCCCTCCTTGTCTACTCTTCTCGGGATGCTTTTTGTGTCTTCTGCTGTGAAGACAGATATAAAGTGCTTGTGTAAAGTGTCTGGCATTTCTTTGTTTCTCATTATTAATTCCCCTGTCTTCCTCGATTAGGGACCAGTGCTCAATGTCACTTTTTTTTATATTTGTAGAAATTTTTACTTTGTTATATTTCTGATCAGTTTCTTTTCTGCAGCTCTTTTGTCTATCTCTGGGAGTTGAGTAATCCTGCTGAAACCTATACTGACCATCAGTGAGCAGGTTCTTGCTGAAGTAAGTGCTGTTTAATAGCACTGTCTACTATGCCTCCCATTGCCTTACAGTAAGAAGTCTAACAACAACAGGTTAAAGTCCAACAGGTTTATTTGGCAGCAAAAGCCACTAGCTTTCGGAACAGCCTGTTCCGAAAGCTAGTGGCTTTTGCTACCAAATAAACCTGTTGGACTTTAACGTGGTGTTGTTAGACTTCTTACTGTGTTTACCCCAGTCCAACGCCGGCATCTCCACATAATGACTTCCATTACTTTGCCAGAGATTTAGTGCAGACTGATGGGGCTGCATTGGGCCCAATTGGATTTGTCCTGCTTTTAATGGACATGGCATATCTGCGAAAATTTTCACGTTGTTGGGGAGATGTCAGTGTTGTATTTGTGTTGCAACAGCTCGCCTAGCACACTGCTAGTTTTGAAACATAAACCTTCAATACACAGCTGGGATGTTGACAGGGTCCCCATAATATTTGCATGTCCAGTGCCTTCAGCTGTTTCTTGATAAATTGTGAGTGGATCAGATTGTCTGAAACTGGCATCCATGATGGTAGGAAGCTCAGGGGGAGGCTGGTAGATCATAGAGCCATTTTGGCTAAGGGCAGTTGCAAATGCTTCAGCCTGGACTTTTACACTGATGTGCTTGGCATCCCCATCATTGAGGATGGAGATATTTTTGGTGTTGTCTCCTTCAGTTGTTCAATTATCCAACTTTAACCTGTTGTTGTTAGACTTCTTACTGTAAAGCAATGGGAGGCATAGTAGACAGTGCTATTAAACAGCACTTACTTCAGCAAGAACCACTCATGACTCAATGTGGTGAGACTTCAGAGCTGTGATCTGATCTATTGGTTGTAGATTGCTCAGTTATGTCTTTTTTAAAGTTTATTTTATAGAATGTGGTGTTGCTGTCTATGCCAGCATTTATTGCCCATCCCTAGTTGCTCTTCAGAGGGTGGTGGTGAGCTGCATTTTTGAAACGCTGCAGTCTGAGGTGTAGGTACACTAACAGTGCTATTAGGGAGGGAATTCCAATATTTTGACCCAGAAACAATGATATATTTCCAAGTCATGTTGGTGAGTGACTTGGAGGGAATTTCCAGGTGTTTCCTGACATCCTGATGCTCTTGGCCTTCCAGATGGTAGTGGTTGTGACTTTGGAAGGTGATGTCTAAGGAACCTTGGTGAGTTCTTGTAGTGCATCTTGTAGGTGATACACTCTGTTGCCACTGTTCGTTGTGGTGGAGGGAGTAATGTTTGTGGAAGGGGTAGCAATCAAGCAGGCTGCTTTGTCCTGGATAGTGTTGAACTTCGAGTGTTATTGGAGCTGCACTCATCCACGCAAGTGCAGAGTATCCCAATACACTCCTGACCTGTGTCTTGTAGATTGTGGACAGGCTTTGGAGAATGAGGAGGTAAGTTTCATGCCCCAGGCTTTCTAGCCTCTGACCTGTTCTTGTAGCGACAGTATTAATATGGTTAATCCAGTTCAGTTTCTGTCAATGGTAGCCCCAAGGGTGTTGACAGTGGGAGATTCAGCGATGGCAATGCCATTTAATGTCAAATGGTGATGGTTGATCCTTCCTTGTTGGAGATAGTCACTGCTTGGCACTTGTGTGGTATGATGTTGCTTGCCACTTAGCAGCCCAAGCCTAGATATTGTCCAGCTCTTGCTGCATTCAGACATGAACTGCTACAGTATCTGAGGAGTTGCGAATAGTACTAAACATTGTGCGGTCATCTGCAAACATCCCCACTTCTGACCTTATGATTGAAGGGAGGTCAGTGGTCAAACCAGCTGAAGATGGTTGGGGCTAGGACACTACCCTGAGGAACTCCTGCACTGATGTCCTGGAGCTGAGATGATTGACCTTCAACCACCACAGCTATCTTCCTTTGTTCCAAGTACGACTCCAACCAGCAAAAGGTCTCCCCCCCGATTCCCAATGATTCCAGTTTTGCTAGGGCTCCTTGATGCCATGCTCGATCACATGCTGCTTTGATGTCAAGGGCAGTCACTCTTGCTTTACCTCTGGCATTAGCTCCTTTGTCCATGTTGGAATCAAGGCTGTAATGAGGTAAGGAGCTGAGTGACTGACTCTGGCGGCACCCAAACTGAATGTCTATGGCATGTTGCTTCTGCTTTTCAACATGCATGAAGCCATGTACTGTAGCTTCCTCAGTTTGGCATCTCATTTTAGTTATGCCTGGTGCTTCTCTTGGCATGCTCTCCTATACTTCTCATTGAACCTGTGTTGGTCCCCTGACTGGATGGTAATGACAGAGTGAAGGGTATGCGGGCCACGAGGTTACAGATTATGATCGAATACAATTCTGCTGCAGTTGAATTGTCTATGGATGCCCAGTTTCGATCTGTTCTGATCCAATTCCATTTAGCACAATGATAGAATCTCACAATATGATGGAGGATGTTCTCATGTGAAGACGGGACTTTGCCCCCACACAGATTGTGCTGTAGTCACTCCATCCAATACTGTCTAGGACAGATTCATCTGGTAGATTGATGAGGACAAGATCAAACAGGGGTTTTTCTCTTGTTGGAGTTCTCGCTACCTTCTGCGAGCCACATCTGGCAGATATGTCCTTCAGCTGGCTCAGCAGTAATGGACATTGAAGCCTCCTATCCAGATTACCTTCTATGCCCTTGCTTCCTTCAGTGCTTCTTCCAAGTCATAGTTAATGTGGAAGAGTACCGATTCATCTTGAGGGAGGACAGTAGGTGGTAATCAACTGGAGGTTTCTTTGTCAATGTTTCGCTTGATGCTGTTTCTGAACCCATCTTGAGGATTTCCAGGACCCATCCCTCCTTGCTGTGACTTACGCTGGGTCTGTGCTAGTATGATTTGGTGGCTATGACTATGTCAGGCTGTTGACTACCTTGTTGGACAGTTCTTCCAATTTTGGCACTGGTCTGTATTGGTGAGGAAGATTTGCTGGACAGTGTGTGTCTTTGTTGTTTCCACTGTCTAGATTGATGCTGGCTGGTTTATCCACTTTTATTCAACTTTCTGTAGTGGTTTGATATAACTGAGTGGCTTGCCAGATCATTTTTGAGGGCATTTTAGAGTCAACCACATTGCTATGCACCTGTAATCGGAATATGCCAGCCTGGGGTATATGGGTGGTAGCTTTCCTTCCCTGTTGGACATTAATGAATTAGATCAGCTTTTATGACAGTCCGGTAGTTTCATTATCACTGTTAACCAGATTAGCATTTTGTTGCAGATTTTTTAGCATTTTGTTCCAGATTTATTAGTTAATTGAACTAAGATTGCATCAGCTGCCGTGGTGGAATTGAACTGGTGTCTTCTAAGCAATAGTCCAGGCCTCTAGATTACAAGTGAAGGAATATTAGCACCATGCTACCAACCGTACTGCTCTCCCTCTGCATAGAAGTTTAACTGGACGAGTACCCATTGTGAAGTCAGAGGGTTCTCAGTTTCAGCTTTAACCTAAGACTTGAACATGTAATCCAACTGCTATTCAAGAGCAATACCCTGGAAATGCTGCATTTTTAAAGGTGTTGTCCTTTTGATGAATTGATGAACTGACACTTTGCTTGTTAGAAGGGCATTGGAGATTCGGAGAAGAATTATATGCCCCAGTTATCATTCCTCCCTCAAATTATCAATTCTTTTATTTATTTTGTGTTTGGGATCTTGATTTCTCCTAAATGTATTTATCTCCACAATAACTGTTATTGCACTCAAAGCAATTTATTGCATCTGAATACTGAGACGTGTGATAAAGTGCTATATAAATGCAACCATTGTTTGATATCAATATACCATCAAACCCAATATTTTTGGGGGTCTTTTCTGCTGTTTATCATTGTATCTCTTGACTTTTCTCTCTTCAAAACTGTATTTGTTTCTTGGTTTACCAAATAGTTTTGCCTACCACACACCTTGTGCCTTTCCGCAAAGCCTTCGGAGTAATATCAAGGTACATTTTCTTTCCATTTCCCATTCTGAGACTTTTCTTTTTGAGTTTCCCTTCTCTGCAGGGAGCTGCATCACTGACAGGCATGCTAATGGCTCCATTGGGAATGTGAGCCAACATCTAGGTATTGCAGATGCCAATTGGGAATGCCCATGTAGGGAGAGTCATTACTAACTGAGTACACAGGGCAGGATATTTTTGATTTAAAAATAAATTGCTGCGATGGTGTATGAGAATTCATTTTTTTTTTAACACTGACTTGCTCTGTTCTCCAAACTGTGGTTATTTTCCTTTTTAATCCTGAAGTTTAAAGTTCCTCTATCTTATACTATAGTATATTTAATCAGTATGGATGAACTGCCATTTATCACTCCCATCGTCAGGTACCCTACCCATAACATCTCCATATTTTCTAATTATTGTTTTAGTTCCAACATGTGTACGGTTACCTCAAATATTTTACGCCTCCATCACATTTTGTTAGAGACTCTACAATCCAGTTTCTGGCTTGAAAGTTAGTAATGTTACCAACTACATACTGCATGATCTTAATTTTCTCTTTGTCCTCATCTTCCTCAACTCTTCAGTTGTCTTCAGCATATTGAACATTTTACCCTCTTTCATGTCTTGCACCTACCTACCACTTCAGTGACAATGCTATCTACTAGTTCTACTCATACCTGTTGGAGTCCAGACATTACCCTGTCTCCAGTGGCAGATCCTGCTCTGTTTGTTTGGTCACCTTTTGTGACCCTTCATTCCCCTTTCACCATCGTCATATTATCCTTGACTAAGATCAAGAAGTATGAGGGTGGCTTTCTTATAGCAGCTGATTGCATCCAGCTTCTTCTCTGGTTTCTGCATCATTCCAAAGGTTGATGCTACAATTTCTGGCAGTCTGTGTATTAGCCACGCCAAAGTTGAATTTTTGCTCCTGTCTGCACCAGCATTTACTCTTTAGTTTGCTTGAAAGATTGATGTACTGCTCAACTCTGATTTCTTCCCCTCACTTACCAAGATGCCATTTCCTCCTGTCACAAACATTGCTCAACTTTGCCCCATCCCTTCTTCCCAACCCCCTCTCATAATCTACATTACTTTTACTTCAAAATATGATTTCTTCAATCTTTCATTTCCCAACCCTGCACAAGATCAAACTAGGGCAGTACGGTGGCACACTGGCACTGCTGCCTCACAGCGCCAGGGACCCAGGTTCAATTCCGGCCTTGGGTGACTATCTGTGTGGAGTTTGCACATTCTCCCGGTGTCTGTGGATTTTCGCCGGGTGCTCTGGTTTCCTCCCACACTCCAAAAACGTGCAGGTTAGGTGGGTTGGCCATGCTAAATTGCCCCTTCGTGTCAGGGGGATTAGTAAGGTAATTACATGGGTTGCGGGATAGGGCCTGGGTGGGATTTTTGTCGGTGCAGGCCCAATGGGCCAAATAGCCGCCTCCTGCACTGTAGGGATTCTATGAAAATGCTACAGCCCCTTATTTTCCGTTGCTCCATGATCCACTGGTTTCCACACAGTGTCCTTGGCCTTCTCGAAGCCAGTGGCACGAATGACATTGGAAACATCATGGACCATTTCAATGAAATTGATGTGCAAGATTTGTTTCTCATTTGTTTTTCTGACTCTCATTTTCTATGTCATCACCACCACCTATTACTCCCTGCCCCCCTCTCCACATTCCAACACCACATGCTGGGTTTGACCCAGAAATATCACCAATAAGCTTTTTAAGTATAAGCTCTTTTCTCCTCTACTCTTCCATTGCCCATACAAGCCCATTCCATTGCAATGTCTTATCTTTATATTATTAATGAACCACCAATTCCCTGACCAGTGGAAATAACCTTTCACTCATTTCAAAATTTTGAATGAGGGTACCTCTCGAGTAAGTACAGTCCTACTTTTAGAACTTCTGAACCCATTGTGTAACTTCTGAGTTTATATAAACAGAATTTAAAGAAATATGGCAAACCATCTTTAATTATGTGCCAGTATTTTCAGTGTGGTTTTGCTTTGAAAACAATAAAAATGATGTGACTCCAGTTTCCCCTCTGGAAAATTGGGTTGAAGCACAAAGGAATATATAAAATATGAAACAAAACATCCATGGTATCTAAAATATGAACTTTTGTTGAACTTTTTAACATCAATTTTAGTTAGAAAACTGACTGACTTCATACAGGATGAACACAAACCATAATTCTGAGCATCTGTTTTTCCATTAACTTTAATCCTTAATTCTTGTCAGGTTGAGGAAAATGTTATTTTTAGTTTGGGCAGTTTTGGAAAATTTAATCTCATGTGTTTTAGACATGTATGTCGGGATAACTTCATTATGTTGATGACTACAATATATTAAACTTATTATTAACTTATACCTATTAAATTATAAGCTATTAACTTCATTATGTTAATGACTAGAAGCCGTTCAATTAACCTAATTTAAAAAATATCGACACTTGTACTGATCCTGTTGAGCATCTCCTCTCCTCACAAAATTTATTCAAATGTCAATTTTGTAACAAAAATAGTGCACCCAAGTTTCAAATCTTATACTTGCCCCTTTTCCTTGGTATTTTGTTCCTGTTGTCTATTCGATTTGATTGTAAATATGCCCCAAATACTACTCTGTCATTTTAATTTATACTGATGCACTGTGCCAAAGATTCCTTAGAATCCCTACAGTGCAGAAAGAGGCCATTCAGTACATCGGGTCTGCACCAACTCTCCAAAAGAGCATCTTACCCAGGCCCTCTCTGCCCTTTCCCCGTAACCCCACGCATTTACCATGGCTAATCCACCTAATCTGCACATCTTGAGGCACTAAGAGGCAATTTAGAACGGCCAATCCACCGAACCCGCACATCTTTGGACTGTGGGAGGAAACTGAAGCACCCGGAGAAAAACCCACGCAGACACTGGGAGAACGTGCAAACTCCACCCAGACAGTCGTCCATGGCCAGAATTGGACCTGGGTCCCTGGCACTGTGCCACCCCAGATATATTGGATACGATCTGCTGCATTTTGTTTTAAAGAGGGCTCTATTTTGAATGCTTTCTTATACCACTTGACAAAAAAGGTTCAGATGTTATCAAACATTTTTTATGCATTTCATTTATTTAAAATTTATTAAATTTTACAAAGTTTGGCCAATCAGCAGAATAGAGGTTTTTTTTGAAACTTCATTATATTGTGCTAGAATGTTTAAATTTGACAGCAACTTCAGGTGAGTTAAATGCAAAGGCCTGAAAGTTGCTTGATGTGGGCTGCTCCTCAAGATGTCTAGGGAAGAGATAAGAGGCATTACTAAACTATCTAATAACTTGTTAGAAACAGGTGTAATGCCAGAAGTGGTGGCTAGCTGATATAATTCCAACATTTAAGAACACAGACAGAACACATCCAGGTAATTATAGAGCGGTCAGTTTAATATCAGTGGTATGAAAAATAATGAATCATAGAATCTAGAGAGACCAGGGCAGACTACAGAAAAAATCAAAGAAACAGCAACTGCATAAAAGGCAGTGTTGTCCTTGTCTTTTAAGGAACATCAATATCAGCCAGTGTAGGGACAAGACTCTGGAACTGGCTGTCTGATGACTTGGAGCTAAAATGCTTAACCTGTTCCAGTTCCAAGTTCACCTGAGAACCAACCTCCAAGACTACAAGAAACCTCACCCCCTGATGTATCCTTCACATTACAAGACCCTCTATTCAACGTTAAATCATCAAATCCATTATTGACCTGCCATGTGAGATGCCCAAAATCCTAACTCGGACACTGAATTAACTTTAATCTGTAAAAGTGCGCTATCTTTATCTGTACCCAATGTGTGTGTGTGTGCGCGCATGCAACCAAGTGTGTAACACTATGTTAATAAAGGATAAATGTGTGAGAAATGCCTTTATTTTAAACACTAGAAAGCTTGCTATTGAAATACACACTCCAAGGGTAAGAAAAGGCATACCTCTTTCCATACAGAACATATTGATGAGTACTCAGAGTGCAAAGCACATTCTGTCTGTGGCACATTATTTGTATCACTCTGATCGGAATGCGTCTGGAGTTTAATGCCATAGTGGCAAAAATCTGGAGTTAACTTGGCTCCAAATTTATAACGTTTATTGGAGCAGCAGCAAAGTATTTTTTTTAAATCACAAAAAAAAGATGATGCAACAAAATTGTCAAAGAAGAAAACAATTTGCAATTTATCTTCAACCCTTTGCCATGAAATTTGTTGTTATAATGACAGTAAATGACAGCATTAGCTGTCATTATAAAAACTGACAGTAACTTCACACATCCACACATGCGCAGTTAAAAGCAGAAATCCAGAAGTCACCGTTATTCATAGTCTGCTTCTCCAGAGGGTGCCATCTGTTGCAGTCTTTGCAGATACAATCAACATAACATTAGTGATCTGAGAGGAACTTCCAACTTTTTAAATGTACTGCACTCATTATAAAAACCATCAAAACCGCTAGGCCTCCTTAAACGAGGTGTAACAGAGTCTTTTTAAACAGCACAGCAAGTCTTAATTACAATTTACCAATCTCTCTGGCCCTGCAGTCCTAATTTTAGAAATCTAGAGTGTTATTTCTCTGTTCCATAAAAGAAATTCCATTGATATTTGAATAATGCTAGAAAGAAAACCATCCATAATTTAGTGCAACTCTGTGAATGAACAGCAGCTGTCGTTCATTAGACTTGCCATGGCCCATTTAATTTCTGAGCTTGTACAGTGGAAGTTGCCCTAACTTAGAGATCTGAATAGTGTGTTGCCTGCCACAGAGCATGTGAACAACAACTATGTCTAATCATGTTGTTAAAAATGGATTCTTGGGCTAAAAATAGCAGCCCTAACTTTCTGTGCTGAATTTAGGCCGTATTGACCATGCAAAGTACACAAAGGTCGTGTTGATCAATACACTTGAATGTGGAGTCAGACAGCGAGATGACATTTTAGCGTGTCTTGAAGGGGGGGGTGTAAGAGAAGGATGGAGGGAATCTGGCCTGGACACTTCCGGGGGGGCCAGCGATCGGGCCGTGGGGAATGGGGCTACTGCACATGCGCAGATCTCGGCACTGACAGATGGGCAGATGCAGAATGGCCCACTCAGCGCTATGCTGCCAGCCTCTCCAGAGGGGGAATAGGCTCCGCCCAATGATTTTTCATGTGAATCATGCTGGTTTGTTCAGAAATCTTAAATCATATGATGCACCTCAGTAGATTAATTACTGGGTGTTCCGATTGCTTCTTTAAATGTTAATGTACCCTGACAGGATAGTAACAGGCAATAGGTAAACTTCCCTTACTTTTTTAACATGGGATTAGATAGGAGTTCTGTACATATTGTAGAAACTCAATTTTCATACCAATCTACCAGCATTTTCTGCCCAATTGCTATTACGAAAGCTGAAATCCCCCATGATTAATTTAGGTTTTTTTACTCTATTTCCTAATGTCAGAATATTCCTTCCTCCACCTACTTCTACTCTCAGATGGTCTGTAGACTGTACCTATTGGTTCATCGATCCTTTATTAACCTTATCCATCAAGTTTCTCACCTTGTATTGCTGATGAGCCGCATCCCTTTTTCCTGTTGCCATTAAGTTGAGCCGTAACCTCTTGCTTCCCCAATGTCGAATTTGGAGAATATCCCAATGATGTACTAGGGAATCCCTTTTGGAAGTCCCGATGTAAAGGTTTACCCGGCAATTGTCCAGAAGGGCTAAGACAATTCTGCTGGGCTGGGAACCATCCTACAAAGTGATTTAAATCGTTCACTTTGGATGGTTCTGACAATTTAACACTCATTTGATTACTCTAAAAGAGTCAGAAGGAGCAAAAGCACTCCAACTCCAGAATAACTATTTTAAGCACCCAGATTGAGCCCCTAATCTCATTTGCTTACATTAGAAACTTACCTTCTTCCTTTCCACTTGCCCACTTTATGGCAGCTAGTGCTGTAAAAAGAGGGTGTGTCCTCCTCTCTGCTCCTTTTGTACTTCACTGCTGGAGCCAGGGACATGCAGTTTGCTTCTTCAGTCTGAGTCAGGAAGATTGGGTAAGACAGGCACTTTGCATTTTAAGTGCAGGTAATCTGCTGCTGGTTGCCACTCCGAGGAAGTTACGGGCTGGTACCTCTAATAGCAGTAAGAGTTTTAACAACACCAGGTTAAAGTCCAACAAGTTTATTTGGTAGCACTCCATCTGACGAAGGAGCAGCGCTCCGAAAGCTAATGGTATTTGCTACCAAATAAACCTGTTGGACTTTAACCTGGTGTTGTTAAAACTCTTACTGTGTTTACCCCAGTCCAACGCCGGCATCTCCACATCATCTCTAATTACTACAGCTGCTCCACTTCTCCATGACTTTGTCCTTCCTTTCCTGAATTTGCCCATGTCTCTATGGCACCTGAAAAGTGGTCTGTTCTTTGCAGTCTATACTCTTCGCCATGTCCCAGTCTTCTGGAAATACCTTTTCAAATTTCTCCATTTTACTCCTGTCTTGCCTGCTTTCAAAAGTTTTTGTGAAAGGTTTTTCTAAAAGGACAGGGATGTGAAGCATTAATTGCCTTTCTCCAAAGGTGCTACTTATCCTGCTAAGTATTTCCAACATTTGGAAGCATGTGCATGTTTTGCTTTTGCAGGTGAGACAGTACAAATAGGCCAAGGATCAACCTTTGTGTTTTCTACCTGGAGTTGGTTGAAGTTGACAGAGTGATGTTGTAAAAAATGATGGGTTAGAAAGAAACGTTAGCTAATGTGAAAAATACCCAGCTGAAGTTCTGTCAATTCTCGCACTTGAAGGTTGTCGAAGGTGTTCCGTATCTGGCAAGTAAACACACAGTAAGAAGTCTCACAACACCAGGTTAAAGTCCAACAGGTTTATTTGGTAGCAAATACCATAAGCTTTCGGAGCACAGCTCCTTCGTCAGGAAGGAGCTGTGCTCCGAAAGCTTATGGTATTTGCTACCAAATAAACCTGTTGGACTTTAACCTGGTGTTGTGAGACTTCTTACTGTGCTTACCCCAGTCCAACGCCGGCATCTCCACATCAAGTAAGCACACTCCAGCAGGGAGTCAACAACTTTAGGAGGAAGAGGAGAGAAAATTTGTGAGAAAGGAAGAGACGATTTGCATTGTTATTTATTACATTTGTGGTGAATTTGCATTCTGACTAATTAGCTTTCAGAGAAAAAAAATTGATCATGTTAGAACAATGCAGTTAGATATTGTAATACAAGTGGGGAAAAATCTGATCCATTCTTCTATTTTACTCTTTTTTTCTTGCAGGCTTCTTTCCAGGCAGCTCTCAAGGATGTGATGCGTTTCTTCGACACAAGATGACTCTTATATCACCTTCAATACTGAAGAAGTATAGCATTCCATTTGACAGGGTAGGTCATTTGTGGTGATGGCTGAATTTAAAAGCATTGCAGTTAACAGATACTAATGTGTATGACATCATATGTTTTTATTTATATAAGCAGAGAACAATGTGTTTTCTTTATTTTTTTCGTGGGCATGTGGGTGTCACCGCAAGTCCAACAATTGTTGCCCATCCCTAATTGCCCTTCAATGGATTGACTTGTTAGGTCACTTCAGAAGGCTTTTAAGTGTCAACCACATTGTAGGCCAGACCGGGTAAGGACGGCAGATTTTCTTCCCTAAAGGAAGATTTTTACCAGACGGATTTGAACCAGACGGATTTTTATGACAATTGACAATGATCACCATTACTGAGACTAGCTTTTAGTTTTAGATTTATTAATTCAATTTAAATTCCACCAGCTGCCATGGCAGGATAAGAAACTATGCCTCCAGAGCGTTAGACTGGGCTTCTGGATTACTAGTTCGGTGACATTACAAGTACACCACCACCTTCCCAAGAGAATCAGGTTAGATGGGGCCAGTGTTCAACCTGGCCAGAGCTTGAATCTGTGTGGCTTGTCGTAGAATAGAAACCCTATTGTGAAGGAGGAGGCCATTTGGCCCAGTGAGCCTGTACTGACAACAATCCCACTCAGGCGCTTTCCCCGTTACCCTGCTAGTCCCCCTGACACTAAGGGGCAATTTAGCATAGCCAGTCAATCTAACCTGCTTATCTTTGGACTGTGGGAGGAAACCCACGTAGACATGAGAAGAATGTGCAAACTCCACACTGACAGTGATCCGAGGCCGGAATCGAACCTAGGTCCCCGTCATTGCGAGGCAGCAGTGCTAACCACTGTGCCACCATGCCACCTGTGAGTCAGATGTTAAATAACAGATTGGGGTTTGCAATTTAGGGAGTAATATTAACCTGTTGAGCAAGCTCAGATGGGTCATGATTGATTACAATGACTTGAACAAAAGATGTCTATCCTGTTGGAAGCCATGGTGTGGAAGTGTCGGCATTGGACTGGGGTAGGCACAATAGGAAGTCTCACAACACCAGGTTAAAGTCCAACAGGTTTATTTGGTATCACGAGCTTTTGGAGCGCTGCACCTTCATCGGGTGAGTGTTCACCTGCTGAAGGAGCAGCGCTCCGAAAGCTTGTAACACCAAATAAACTTGTTGGACTTTAACCTGGTGTTGTGAGACTTCCTACTGTTTCTGGAAGCTGGATCTTTATCCTGGGCTGGTAATGTCTCAGCCATTATGGGTTGAAAGAAGGCCCGATGTTTGGGAAGTCATTGTCTCTGTAGACTCTCTGACTCTGTTAACAAATATGGCTTATGAAATGCAAATGACCTTCATGCAGCTTTGTTTGAAGTTGGTGTGTGCAGTTCCTGATCTTGTTAGAAACTCCTCCGACATAATGAGGTGACATTTCTGGAACTGAGATGTGTATTCTTTGTTCTGGTGATTCACAGAGGGCCAGTCACCTTAATTGTCAGCTGAAAAATCCAGTTTAAAAATAAGAAACAGCAATAAGGGTAAAGTTTAAAAAATATATAAAAATCCCAGTATTGGGATTTGTTCTGAAACATGATTGATGGAATAGTTATAAGGGAATGTGTTCTTTCTTGTTTGACTCTTAATATATTATACATTTTCATTAGTTAGAATGGGATGACTAGCACAGTATACTATAAATGGTACAATTTTTTTCCAACATGTAAATAAGCAGGGTGATCTTAGAATCCATATATACACATCCTTAAAGATGGCAGGGCAAGTTGATAAGGTAGTTTAAAAGAAAATGTGTTACTCGTTATTTTTATTTGTTCATGGGATGTGACGAGCAGTGGCAACTTGCACATTTATTGTCCATACCAAATTGCTCTTCAGAAGATGGTGGTAAGCTACTTTCTTGAGCTGCTGCAGTCCAAATGATGAAGGTACACCCACAGTGCCATTAGGTACGGCATTTCAAACCTGGACCCAATAACAGTGAAGGAATGGTGATATTTCTTTATCAAGATAGTCTGTGACCTGTAGGTGGTGGTATCCCCATGCACTTGTTTAATTTCTCTTTCCAGGTGACAGAGCTCATGGGTTTGCAAGGTGCTTTCAAAGAGGCATTGGCGAGTTGCTTTAGTGTACCTGCAGATCAGTGGTGGAGGGGGTGAATGTTTAAGGTGGAGGCAGTTATGATGCTGGTTGAGTAGACCAACGTGCTCTCAAGTTCTTTTGGAGTGCACAGACTATTTGTTTCAAATGCAATTTTTTTGCTTGGCTGCAAATTTTTGTTAACTTAAATGGGCTGTCTTTAGTGTGAGAACTTTAGAGATACTGTGCAGCTTAGAGGGACCATTGCCTAAGACACAGCCCTAAAGAACTCCTGCATGTTGCCGTCGACCTGGCTGATCTAATTGTAGTAAGAGTTTTAACAACACCAGGTTAAAGTCCAACAAGTTTATTTGGTAGCAAATGCCATTAGCTTTCAGAGCACTGCTCCTTCGTCAGATGGAGTGGAAACCTGTTCTCAAACAGCAGATTTCCATTAGATTTGAGAGTAGATTTCCACTCCATCTGACAAAGGAGCAGCGCTCCAAAAGCTAATGGCATTTGCTACCAAATAAACCTGTTGGACTTTAACCTGGTGTTGTTAACACTCTTACTGTGTTTACCCCAGTCCAACGCCGGCATCTCCACATCATGATCTAATTGTGGCATCAACTCCACATTCTGTCTCCGTTCTCTTTTTAATAAAGGAGTCACATGTCCCATTTTCCAATCTAATGGGACCTTTCCAGAATCTGTGGAGTTTTGGACAATTAAAATCAATACATCTACTATCTCAGCAGCCATTCCTTTTAAGACCTAGGATGATATCCATCAAGATCTGGGGACTTGTCAGCTTTCAGTTCTAATCATTTTCTCAAGAATGTGGAGGCTTTGGAGAGAGTACAGAAAAGGTTTACCAGGATGTTGCCTAGTATGGAGTTATTAGCTATGAGGAGAGATTGTTCTCCCTGGAAAAACGAAGGCTGAGGGGCGACCTGCTAGAAGTTAATAAAATGATGAGAGGTATTGATAGGGTGAAAAGTTGGAAGCTTTTTCCCAGGGCAGAAATGACAATTACAAGGGGGCACAAGTTCAAGATGAGAGGGGAAAGGTTCAGTGGAGATGTGCGGGGGAAGTTTTTTACACAGGGTGGTGGGGGCCTGGAATGCACTGCCAAGTGAGGTGATTGAGGCAGTTCCATTAGCCACATTTATCAAGACTTATCTTGATAGACATATGAACAAGGGATATAAGCAATTGGTCTCGATAGGTAAACGTGATTGGCGCAGACTTGGAGGGCCGAGAAGCCTATTCTTATGCTGTTTTGTTCTTTGTTCTAATATCCTTTTCCTGGTGATTGTAATTGTTTTAAGTTTCTCCCTCCCTTCCACAATTATTGCTGTATTATTTGTATTCGCTACGTGAAGACGTGCAAAATGTCTTTTTAATTCACCTGCCATTTCCTTATTTTTCATTATTAATTCTTCATTCTCACTTGCTCTTTTACTTAAATTCTTTCGATCTGTTTTTATGTTTCTAGCCATCTTTCTCTCATTCTCTAATTTCTCCCTCCTTATTTAATATTTTGGTCATACTTCGCTGTTCTTTGTGCTCTTTCCAATCTTTTGACCTGCTGCTCATCTTTGCAGGTTATATGCTCTTTCTTTCAATTTGGTACTATCAACTTCTTTAGTTAGCCTCAGAGGAGTGCTTGCATGCAGTCTTGAATTGCAGTTTCATTACGCTGGTACCTCACTTTTAGGGATGTCTGATTCAGCCCCTGACATGCTATTCTGCACTCCTAGAACCTGGGCTGGTCCTCTGGTATGATGGTGTTGATAGAGTGAGGGATATATGGGAGTACAAGGTTGCAGATTGTGGTGGAACACAATTCTTCAGCTGCTGACGACCCACAAAACTTCATGGCTGCCTGGTTTTGAGCTACTAGATTGGTTCTGGATCCACCTCATTTTAGTAGGTGGAACGGCTAAATAACACAACAAAGGGTGTTGACAGCGTGAAGATGGGACTTGATTTCCACAAGGACTGTGTGGTGGTGACTCCTACCATACTTTCATAGACTGAATGCATCTGTGACAGACTCTGGGGGCGGCACATTGGTTAGCACTGCTGCCTCATCGTGCCAGGGACCCAGTTCAATTCCCGGCTTGGGTCACTGTCTGTGTGGAGTTTGCATGTTCTCCCTGTTACTGTGTGGGTTTCCTCTCATAGTCGATAGGATAGAAACATAGAAACCCTACAGTGCAGAAGGAGGCCATTCGGCCCATCGAGTCTGCACCGACCACAATCCCACCCAGGCCCTACCCCCACATATTTACCTGCTAATCCCTCTAACTACACATCTCAGGGACAATTTTTAACCTGGCCAATCAACCTAACCCACACATCTTTGGACTGTGGGAGGAAACCGGAGCACCCGGAGGAAACCCACGCAGACACGAGGAGAATGTGCAAACTCCACACAGACAGTGACCCGAGCCGGGAATCGAACCTGGGACCCTGGAGCTGTGAAGCAGCAGTGCTAACCACTGTGCTACCGTGCCGCCCTATGTGCTGGTTAGGTGCGTTGGCCATGCTAAGTTCTCTCTGTGTGCTTAAACAGGCACCGGAGTGTGGCGACTAGGGGATTTTCACAGTAACTTCATTGCAGTGTTAATGTAAGCTGACTTGTGACACTAATAAATTAACTTTAACTTTAAAACAGATGGATTGGCGAAGATGACCAGATTGGTCCTCATGTTGGTTCTCTCACCACCTGTCACAGGCTTGGGTTCATAAATGGAGGAATAGACTATAAAGGCAAAAAGATCATGCTAGAACTTTACAAAGTAACTGATTAGGTCTCAGATGGAGTATTGTTCTGAGGACTAATTTCAGCCAACACGTAAAAGCCTTTGAAAGGGTTAAGACAAGATTTACCAGGATGTTACCAAGAAAAAGTTAGAACTGTTCTTGGAAAAGGGAAAGTGACCTGTTAGAGGTCTCTAGGTAAGTTTGATAGAGGCAATAGAGAAGACTGTTCTTTCTGGAAATTAGTCAGAGATTATAGACTTAAAACCACTGGCAGAAAGTCTGGAGGGGAAATGAACATTCTTTCCATGCTTGTAGTGATCTGAAACGCTCTACCTGATTCCAAAAGTTTTGTAAAGGAGTTGTGCAGGTACTTGATGGTCTCCCAGTTGCAGAGAAAATGCAGGAATGTAGAACTAAGTGCAGCTGCTCTTTCAGAGTCAGCGCAAGTGTGATAGGTGGAATGGCCTTGTTTTATGCCATAAGATTCTATGATTCATTCTGTTTCTGTGAAGTCCCATTCATCCATCACCTTTGTGCTCACTGACCTACACTGGCTTCTGGCAGCCTATGCCTCAATATTAAAATACTCGCCCTCTTACAAATTCCTTTAAACACCACCTGTCCTACAACTTGGAGATCCCTGTCCTCCCCCAGTTTTGGCCTCTTGTGCATCCTCTATTTTAATTGCACTACTAGTTCTTGAGGCCCTAAGCTTGGGAATTTCCATTCAAAATGTGTCTGCCTCCATCTCGTTCTTTAAAACTTGCCTCTTTGATCAAGCTTTTGATCATCTGTCCTACTATCAACTTCTTTAGTTAGCCACAGATGAATGCTAACATGCAGTCTTATATTGTAGCTTCATCGCGCTGGTACCTCATATTTTGTTTGATAGAGCTCCCTTGAAGCTCTGGGACATTTATATCGTACCTTTAATGCAGTAAAATGCAAGTTGTTGTTAAATGAGGGATAGTGAAGATGAATGAAGCTCTAATGGTGAAGATTAAGAGAATCTACAGAGAAGAGATGACAAAGGAAACTGAAGCCAAAATATGAATGCATGACATATTAGGAAGTCTTATGGCACAGGGGTAACATCCCTACCTCTGTGCCAGAAGCTCCGGGTTCAAGTCCAATATCAGGCCACAGTAGGAGTGTTCATAACACTATTCAGTGGGCTGACAATCAGCTCGGGAATCCTTCCACCTCTTCCCCACGATTTCCCGAAGAGAAAAAAGTATGCATGAAGATTATGCTTAAATTGTAGGTCGAGGAGAAAGAGGCCGAGGAAGTCACATCTCTCTGAGCTTTGAATCTTGAAGTTGACTTTGGAGTGACAATTGATCTGGAAGCTTCAGAAGTTGAAATGATAAATCATTAAGGAATTTGGTCAGTTTGCAAGGTTTTTCAATTCTGCACAGCACAATCGCAAATCCATATTGTCTGATAGCACTTTGCACAAATGCAGTGGAGCTTCACTTAAGAGCCATCTGGAACTGAGGAGATATTCTTGGAGGATAATCGAGTTTAATAAAATTTTAAATTTTGGTGGATTAATCTCGAACAGTCTCGAGTGGGGGAGGAGTTGAGCACTCTATCTAAAATGTTGCATATAACCCTTAATCATGCCATTGGTGTTAGAATAGTTTTCAATCTGGTCTCTCAAAGCATGATAACCACAGGGCAACTTAACAGTTATGCAATTAATATAATGAAAAGGGCAGGGGGTGGGGGGGGAAATGTGTGATTAAGAACACAGTCTTGTACCAGCTCAGACTAAGGAATGAAAGCCACCAATGAATGATGGTGATTCTGAAGTAAGTATGTGCAGTCTCAAAGCGTAACTGCTCGCAATTCAGCATGAAATTTCATAATGCTACCCTGAGAGGATCTTGAGATAGCTGCTTTAGGAGGTGGAGAAATATCACATTGGTGTTGTCTTTTCAGGCTGAGATTGAGACACACTAAGAGCTATGCTTTGCCTCTAATAAAATACTATATCTGAACTCGTTAGGAGTGCTAATTTGCCAGCATTTGCTGCATGTAAGTTTCCCTTCGTGGACTCCTTAGTCAAGGAGTAGGGGAAAAAAAAAATCTTAGAATTGATCCCACCTGTATGGAATAGCTTCGGACACTTTTTGAGGGATCAACAATAATGGAAATGCACGGCACATTTGTAGAATTGTTGCTGGTACACTCCGTACGGTAGCCAGCCACCTGGTTTGGTCTGAAAATAGTACTCCACAATATGACCACTATACTTTGTGGTCAAGAGTTGTAGCTGAGTAGTAGAGTGGAGCTGAGCTGGCGCCCTGAGGACTAGAGCCGAGTTATAAGTGAAAGGACAGACTATGCATTTATATAGTGCCTTTTATGGAATTTAACCCTGAAAAGTGAGGGGTAATGCCTTTTGGGAGGACTAACAAGGCAAGGGAATAGACAATGAATGGTCAGACCATAGGAAGTACAGAGGAACCTTAGTGTGCATGTCCATTGAACTCTGAAGACAGCAATATAGAGCGGCATGGTGGCCCAGTGGTTAGCACTGACGCTTCAGAGCGTCAGGGACCTGGGTTCGATTCCTGTCTTGGGTCACTGTCCGTGTGGAGTCTGCACGTTATCCCCTTGCCTGTGTGAGTTTCCTCCGGGTGCTCCAGTTTCCTCCTGCAGTCCAAAAGACGTGCTGGTTAGGTGCATTGGCCATGCTAAATTCTCCCTCCATGTACTCAAACAGGCGCTACTGGAGTGTGGTGACTAGGGGATTTTCACAGTAATTTTATTGCAGTGTTAATGTAAGCATGCTTGTGACACTAATATATAAACTTTAACAGGTAGATAAGGTGGTTAAGAAGGCATAAGGGATATTTGTCATTATTAACCAAGGCATTGGAGATAAGAGCAGGGAGGTTATGATGGAGCTGTAAAAAGCTGGTTAAGCCACAGCTGGTGTACAGTATGCAGTTCTGGTTGCCCCACTAAAGAAGTGATTGTATTAGAGAAGAGGCAGAGGAGATTCACCAGGTTGTTGCGTGGGTTGGAGCTTTTCAGATATCAAGAGACAGGATAGGCCCCTGGGGTGGTTTTCCTTAGAACAGAGAAGACTGAGAGGGGACCTGATTGAGGTACATAAAATTATGAGGGGCATAGCTAGGGTAGATGGGAAGGAACTTTTTCCCTTAGCTAAGGTGTCAATAACCAGGGGGCATAGATTTAAGTTGAGGGGCAGGAGGTTTATAGGAAATATGAGGAAAAGCCTTTTCATTCAGAGGGTGGTGGGAATCTGAAACTCACTGCCTGAAAGGGTGGTAGAGGTGGGAACCCCCAGGACACCTAAGAAATATTTAGATAAGCACTTGAAATGCCAAAGCATACAAGGCTTTGGGCCAAATGCTGGAAAATGGATTAGAATACATAGTTTCTTGATGGCCGGCGCAGACATGATGGACCCAAGAGCCTCTTTCCATAAAACTCTGATTCTATGACTGATATATGTCCAGTAATGAAAATCTTTGCTATTCTGCATGTTAAAAACAATAAGGATGCTTTTCCTGCGCCAAACTATAATAATCTAAAATTGACCTTGCAATACAGTTGAATACATGGCTATCCATCACCTTCTGAATAACCTTGCAACATTCTTAACTGCTGCCTTGCACAATACAGCCCAAGGTATTGTTCCCCAAGTGTCTTTTTAAAGTATCCCAGAGTGAAAGACATTAAAACCATCCTACGTCCAACTCCAAATTGACAACAACATTGAGACTTTAACAGGATCCGCAGCAAGGCAAGAACAAAAGGTTTTCTGACCAGTGAAATCTCTAGCATCTTTTGAAGCTCGAACTGTAGGCACAGGATATTTATGGACATTCAATTAGCTATTGGTGTGTTGCTGGATAGAATAATATTCATGGTGCAGTACTCAACAGATTTTTGAATATGAAATGGCCAGAGAAACAAATTACAAACACACATTAGTGCTGCTGGCATACCAGACTGTCGTGTATATTTTCTGCAGATTGAATCACCCACTAATATTTCTTAAAAACAAATATCTTTTGAGATAATGATGTTGCCAGCAAAGTCGATGTTTATTGCGTATCACTCTTCTTGAACCACTGCAGTCCATGTGATAAAGATACTTCAATTTTGTGGTTGAACAGGAAGTTTCAGGGTGTTTTTTTTAATATATATATACTGTGACAAGTAGGAATGAATCCAATAAGTAGTCCATCAGTAGTTGGGGGAGGAAAGTTCGCCCAGACACTGGAATAGTGATATGGCACCCTCCATGTTCATTGAAACATGCATTTCTATGGATCAATATCTCTTCTAAAGAACTGGAACTATGATTAGTATGATAACTCACTATGATAAACTATGCTTTCCATCAGTATTGTTCAGAAGTGCCAAAAGATTTTGCTGAAGTCCTAGCGAGTGTCTCCAAAGAAAAATAAACATTTCCTGAGCCCATGCTGATAACTAAGATCTTTGAAACTTGGTTCCATTATGGTAGCTTCCTCTGTCTTTGCTCTACAGTCCTTTTCACAAGTTGTCAGACTATCAATAGGGAGCCTTGGTAAAATATCTCCTGTCTAAACATCAGTTTGGCTTTAAGTCCTTTTCTATCTCTTGACATTCTTCACCTCCTTTGTGCTTGAGTGGAAGTCCCACAGTTCCTCCCCTATTAGAGCTGCTTCCAAATGTTGCATTCTTTTTCTTGCCTGTTTTAGACTTGAAGTTTAGACTTGAATCCAACTCCCAATGTGAGGTTATTAACAAGCTCATCAGCAAATTCTGATCTCTGTCATTTTAAATCCACCTAGGAAAAAAAGAGACTTGCTACCTTATGTCTGAGTTTTCAAAACACCTCACATACAAAGAGTTACTTTGAAATAGAGTTTCATCCTGTGTGTAGAAATATTCCTTTGTTTATCAAATGAGGTGCTTCAGTGCACAACCAGTTGATTTTATTGTTGGCAATGCTAAAGACACAACCCTGGGAAAGCTTCCTGCTTCTTTCATATATTGTCACGGAATCTTCAAATCTCTCTTGAGCCACAGGCAGACAGGGCTTTGAATCAACATCTCATTTACTGTGCCATCTCTTGGGATGCAGTGCTCTTGAGTGTAAGCCTGGTTTTATGTGGTCAAGGCTTGGAGTGGCATTTCAATCTGGCAGCTCTGGCACATGGGCTACTGGCTGAACCAAACTGGTACACAAGGGGGAACAGAGAAAGTTGCCATTTAAGCATCAAAGTGCCGGAGAAAACCAGAGCAACACCTGGTAGAATTTCATTGGTATGATACTGCAGCTCTGTCCTCCACCTTGGATAAAATTGCTTCTCTAGATATGTAAATGAGGGAGGAGATGATCTGTGTGTAAAATGGTCCACACGCTCCATTTTAGGCCTTGCACAAGTGTATACAGTCATTTTTTAAAATCCGAGTAAATGTGTTTTTAATGTATTCCATAATGGCACTTTATCATATCTTGATTTAAAAGACTGCCATAAATATTCTGGTCCTCGTTGTTAGTTAAAGTACTGCTGACAATGTAAAGGACTTTCAAGCATCTTGCTGACAGATTACAGTGGATTTTGGTGTGTTGTCTTGTTGGTGAATCCTCCTGTTGGTGAATCCTCCTGTTGATAAAGTCAAACACAAGTTGATGAACAAGCATCAGAGGGCACAGGAAGTCCACCTCCTCCTTTCCCACTCAAACCATGACCTGCTACATTTGAGTAATTCCCAATAAGATGTATATAATTAAATTGATTCTGCTATAATTAATTTCTTCTGACATTGACGATTAAAAAGAAGTGGTTGGGGAATTCAGTGGCAAGTAACAGACAAGGCTGTTTAACCTGAAAGAATGGCATACGGTTTGTCCAAATGGAGTCAGCTATGCAGCAGCAGAGGTTTGGATCTCCCAGGGGGACTCTCAGACAATAATTGTCTTCAATGTGTAACATTTTGCTTTACTTTAAAACAATGGCACTTTCTGGACAAGTCATTAAGATTTGGACGATGTGCCCATTCAGACGGAAAAAGCACATGAAGTAATATTTATGAATTGGAAAGCTCTCCTGTATAAAATTTAGTGTTGACGAAGTAGTTTGTTGTGGGTTTGATACAGTAGGCGAAGGTGTAACCCCTGGTATAATTCATGTAAGAAAAGGGTAATTTGTAATTCCAGCAATCAGAGATAATTACCTTTTTAAAATATGTAATTTGTTAATGTCATTTTTGTTTTGCTGAGGCTGGTATTGGCTGCTTGATAATTATGATACTGCTGCACAGTGAAAAATCAGTATTGATCAAACAACACAGGACACCCTTGGAATCCATTTCAGAAAAGAATTGGAGATGGGGGCAAATTCCTCTTGCCAGGAGAATATGAGACAATAAGCAGTAATGTAGTGATTAACTGCCAAGGTCACAGCACTTTAAGCTTGTTTATTGTCCAAGATGCTCATCGCAAAGAGGTTATTGATGTGCGCTATATATTTCAAAAATTAACAATTTAACTTAATTATGGAAGCGATACTAAGTTTAGCATAAAAGGCTGTGGACGATGGTAATGCTGTGATATATGGTTGAATTGCCCAATTAACAAATTGCTTTTGGATAATGACCAACAATCTCTTTGCAAGCCATTTGTTTTTTTTCTTTTCTCCCTCCAGTAGTCTTTCTGTGTCGTACATTAACATTGACATGAGAGGGAGTGTACCAAAAGTTTTCTGGCATCTATAAATCTTGCTTTCTGACAGGTTGTTGGGATTGTGTGATGATGCGGTTTTTTAGAGATGCCTGTACAGTGCCGCCTTGCACTGATGTTGTTACTCTAATAGCAGAACATGCTGAATGAGCTGAAAAAGGGGCTTAGGAGAGCTAGGAGGGGACATGAGAAGTCCTTGGCGGGTCGGATCAAGGAAAACCCCAAGGCTTTTTACTCTTATGTGGGGAATAAAAGAATGATCAGGGTGAGGTTAGGGCCGGTCAAGGACAGTAGTGGGAACTTGTGTATGGAGTCAGTAGAGATAGGAGAGGTGATGAATGAATACATTTCTTCAGTGTTCACCAAGGAGAGGGGCCATGTTTTTGAGGAAGAGAAGGTGTTACAGGCTAATAGGCTGGAGGAAATAGATGTTCGGAGGGAGGAGGTCCTGGCAGTTTTGAATAAACTGAAGGTCGATAAGTCCCCTGGGCCTGATGAAATATATCCTAGGATTCTTTGGGAGGCAAAGGATGAGATTGCAGAGCCTTTGGCTTTGATCTTTGGGTCCTCGCTGTTCACGGGGATGGTGCCAGAAGACTGGAGAATGGCAAATGTTGTTCCTCTGTTTAAGAAAGGGAATAGAAATGACCCTGGTAATTATAGACCGGTTAGTCTTACTTCGGTGGTTGGTAAGTTGATGGAAAAGGTCCTTAGGGATGGGATTAACGACCATTTAGAAAGATGCGGATTAATCCGGGATAGTCAGCACGGATTCGTGAAGGGCAAATCGTGCCTCACAAATTTGATAGAATTTTTTGAGGAGGTAACTAAGTGTGTTGATGAAGGTAGGGCAGTTGATGTCATATACATGGATTTTAGTAAAGCGTTTGATAAGGTCCCCCATGATCGGCTTATGATGAAAGTGAGGAGGTGTGGGATAGGGGGAAAGTTGGCCGATTGGATAGGTAACTGGCTGTTTGATCGAAGACAGAGGGTGGTGGTGGATGGAAAATTTTCGGATTGGAGGCAGGTTGCTAGCGGAGTGCCACAGGGATCAGTGCTTGGTCCTCTGCTCTTTGTGATTTTTATTAATGACTTAGAGGAGGGGGCTGAAGGGTGGATCAGTAAATTTGCTGATGACACCAAGATTGGTGGAGTAGTGGATGAGGTGGAGGGCTGTTGTAGGCTGCAAAGAGACATAGATAGGATGCAAAGCTGGGCTGAAAAATGGCAAATGGAGTTTAACCCTGATGAATGTGAGGTGATTCATTTTGGTAGGACAAATTTAAATGTGGATTACAGGGTCAAAGGTAGGGTTCTGAAGACTGTGGAGGAACAGAGAGATCTTGGGGTCCATATCCACAGATCTCTAAAGGTTGCCACTCAAGTGGATAGAGCTGTGAAGAAGGCCTATAGTGTGTTAGCTTTTATTAACAGGGGGTTGGAGTTTAAGAGCCGTGGGGTTATGCTGCAACTGTACAGGACCTTGGTGAGACCACATTTGGAATATTGTGTGCAGTTCTGGTCACCTCACTATAAGAAGGATGTGGAAGCGCTGGAAAGAGTGCAGAGGAGATTTACCAGGATGCTGCCTGGTTTGGAGGGTAGGTCTTATGAGGAAAGGTTGAGGGAGCTAGGGCTGTTCTCTCTGGAGCGGAGGAGGCTGAGGGGAGACTTAATAGAGGTTTATAAAATGATGAAGGGGATAGATAGAGTGAACGTTCAAAGACTATTTCCTCGGGTGGATGGCGCTATTACAAGGGGGCATAACTATAGGGTTCACGGTGGGAGATATAGGAAGGATATCAGAGGTAGGTTCTTTACGCAGAGAGTGGTTGGGTGTGGAATGGACTGCCTGCAGTGATAGTGGAGTCAGACACTTTAGGAACATTTAAGTGGTTATTGGATAGGCACATGGAGCACACCAGGATGATAGGGAGTGGGATAGCTTGATCTTGGTTTCAGATAAAGCTCGGCACAACATCGTGGGCCGAAGGGCCTGTTCTGTGCTGTACTGTTTATGTTCTAATTGTGATGAGCGATTTTGTCTTTTGGGGCAAATATTAGCATCTCAATTGCTGCTGTAACTAAAGAACAACTAATTTTAAGCAAACTCTGGACCTTGTGACCTATAAGGCTTAATATTTTTGAGGGTTGAATCTTCCCTAATTGCTAACGTCATTCATTCTCACAATGCTTTTCAGTACTTCAGTACAAAGGTTTATTCTTCACTTTTACAATAGTACCTATTTTATTATTTTTATATGTTTTGTGCACACCAAGGTGGGAATCACAGAGGTTCAATGCTTTCTCACTTCAGGTACGAAATTTCAAGTGCATATTGTAAGTGTTGGGTACAGTTTTAAGTTCAAACTCAGAAGAGCAGCAGTAAACAGCTGTTCTATTCTTCAGGCACAATCTTCTGACTCTTCACTGATGGATCTTCTGGTCTCGCCGGTGACGCACTCCTGCCGCATGTTTCCTGGTGGTGTGGGGTGGATTCAATGGGAAATCCCATTGATAGTGGCGGGACCAGAAGATTCCACTACCAGTCATGGTGCCGCTTCTCGCCATCGAGAAAAACATCACAGGGAGGCCAGAGAATCCTGGTGTTAAAAATCAAATTTTAAAAAATTAAAAATTGTAGTTCTAGACGTTTCAAAGCTGCATTAAAATTGAATGTGGTACAGTCTGAAAGTTCATGAAAATTCTTCTATATTAAAATCATTTAGGTTGGCGTTGGAACATTGCACACAACAAATCAGATGTTCTATTGCACACAACCATTGGTATTCCATATTCCCATTTGAGATTTATAATAAATCTGCTTCAATCAGATTTTTTGCTTCCAGCTACAGATTAAGAAAAAGTCCCGTAATTTCCAAGCTTGCCTTACAATAGGAACCAAGCCAAAGTACTGTTTAACTCGTTAACTTCAGTTGCTTCTGATTTACTTATTATTGTCATATGTATTAGTATACAGTGAAAAGTATTGTTTCTTGCGCTCTATACAGGCAAAGCATACCATACATAGGGAGGGAAAGGAGAGAATGCAGAATGAAGTGTTAGTCTCTGTCTTGCAGTAATATTTACCCAGGAGACGTTAGAAGAACTAACACTACTTCTAACTCCTGGTTACCTATAATACTGACCCTCATGTTCCTGACCCCCCACCCCCCAAAACAGGATGAACAGCTGACTGCCCCACTGACCACTCCCCTCCTGAATATGCCCCCACCCATCTCCCACATGATTATCCAACTCCTCCTGGCCATGCCACTGAGTTATCACCTGACTCCTCCCGACTGGTGTTACAACAATGTCACATCCTCTTGTCAATAGCACACTTATCATAAACATTCACACCACATACTCTAACCCAGTGGTTCCCAACCTTTTATCTGATATGGCACACCTCTATGCTACAAAAAGATTTTGAGGCAGACCTGCTATTTTCTCTGTCGTCTTCCCTTATTGGGAACTTGATCTTTAACCTTCCCTGTCCTCTAGTCTTACTTTTTAAACCTCTCCCTGTCTCTCTCGGTTCTCCCAGGGTTTTTGCACCCTTTTTGAGTTTTTGCATGGGCCTGACCAACATAAAAAATCTAAGCTACGCATACTTTTTAGCCATTTGTTCAAACATAGAGCTACTGAATCCAGATTCTTAAGGAAACTTAAAATCATAAAACCCTCCAGTTGTTGAAGTGGAAACTTTCCTGCTTCTTGACTGTGAAAGATAGACTCTACAAAATTTGTTTCGTCAATATAACAAACATTTATCTACGAATAACTGCATGCAGTATATGGCTGAAACCTGGGGTCAGAGAGCAGTTGGTACAACTGCTGATTCTTCCACAAGTCCGCAATTACACAGAGAAACAGTTCAGTATTTATACATAATCATTATCAGTTTTCGTGACCAGAGCATATTCAGGAATTCGATTAGTAATAGAATCGTGAGCAATATCAATAATCAGGTTTTAACTTGCTGACCTCCTAGGACTCTTTGTCTCATTATTCATACCCTTATCTTGTCCTTTGATGGAACAGAAGAAGGTCAGTGACTCCTTCCTCCCTGACCTTATCTTGTTTTATTTACTCATACAGCCTTATTAACTCTTACAGGGGTCTGGCATTTTGAAATGGCTTTGGTGAGCCGTTCTTTATATTATACCAGAGAGTTGACCAATTTTCCCAGCATGCACCTGCTTAGCTCATACAATTCCACACAGCGTAGTTTCTCACAAACAGCTTCCCTCATGTAAAGTATCCCAACTATCTTGACTGCCCACTTTCTCGCTAACGTAATTCAAATTGAACCATTTAAAAAGTGGTTCAAATGAAATCCATAGATGTTACAGACCAACAACATGTGGCGGATCGGAGCCTCGTCCTCATTGGTGCTAGGTCACATAGCTGTCCATATTATGCCATATTGGAGGATATCAGGGTTGAATACATCAACCTTTGAGCAGGCAGCAAGATCCAAGCTTGATGTTACATTTGTAAACTTGGGCTGGAATGGTGTTTGTGAAATGGTGGTTACTGACAGAAAACAGCAAAATTATGTAAAATACATCAATTAAATTTACTTCAATGGCCTCAGGTGCTGTCGGTTTTTCCAAGAAGTTGGAATAAATGTTGATATTTTTGAGGAATCTGTTAAGTCCATTTTAAACTAAACCATCCAGCAGATCACACAACACCCCCAAGTCTTTATTAAAGGATTTCAAGACTTATGCCTTGACTTCCAAAAGGGCTAATTCTGTGTTGATCACTGTGTAAAGAAGTTGTTCCTAATGTCATCCTTGCATTTCTGTCTGTTAGTTTGCATCAGTGCACTCTTGTTCCACTGTAACAGTGTCACCTGAAGCAGTTTTCTGGATTTCCTTTTTGTTTGTGGCCTACTGCTTGTATATCTTATTGCGATAGCCTCCTGATCACCCCTCAAGATTGAAAAGCTGCCGCTAAGGATCAGTCTTCTGATTCTCCTCTATGCCTTCTCCTGCGTTTGAATGTTTATTTTGTGGTATGGTGGCCAGCATTGGAGTTTCTAGAATGGGAACGCTATTTTCTTTGATTGCAGTTTTTGCAGACTAACTCCGAGTAATAACAGACAATGAGTCTGATGTCTTCAGCGTAGAAAATAAAGCTCTGTCCTTACTCAAACTTTTCAAAAAAATCGGATAATGCTGAAGGTGAGACAGGTACACATTTGCAAAGGCTCATAAAGCCTTAAATTGATGGCCGGATTCTCAAAGGGACTGATTTAATTAAGCAGAACTTCTCCTCTTCAGTTGCTGCAATTATTGATGCCAATAGAAGCTTCAGAATCTTAAAATACCAGGTGCAAAACGTTCATTTCTTTCATGCAAAGATCGTAATTATAATCCACTGAGGGACTATCTTGATATACTTTCTTTGCTGAATTAAAACTTTCGCCCAGCTTATGAAGAATCCAAGTGCAATTTGATCTGTAGCTCGTGGTTAATTCTCAACTGAATTCCACAGACCTGTGTGGCTTTGAGTGTTAGTCATTTAAAATGATCCCCTTGCTGATGTGGTGGGCTTCCTCCCATTTTCTACCATCTTCCTTCACCTTTCTGCATGAAATTTCTGCTTTCGGGTCATTTAGGTTTCAATGATGTGACTTTTTTTGTGTGATGGTCTCATATCCTCTAGGAACTGTGCAATTATTGAGACTTTAATTCTTTCAGTTTTGATTAGATTTTGATCAAAGCACCAAACTACTTATGTACAGTGGTTGAAAATACCTTTTAACTGTCGAGTCAGTCTGACACCATGTAGCATTCTCCTAACTGAAGGGGGTGATGGACAGGCCGCTTCCTTTGGGCGAATGATGATTTTGGGCAGCCCAAGAACTTGCCCTCCAGCCATTTTTACTGTTTTTGGTGAAACAGCCTGTCGTAATCCAGCTACGCATCTGTTTCTATCAGCAACATCCTTTATTGTGAGCCAAAGGAAAAGGCAGCTCAGGTGGCTTACAGTCAGGTAGTCTTTACTTCGGGACTTACAACTCCAGTCCAGGTAAAATTCCAGGTTTAAAAACCCCTGCTAGCTGTTTCCCATTGGGCGAGTCTCCGCTCGCTCAATAAGGCAGCTTGTGATCTATGAAGCCCACGTGTGGATCTATTGATGACCCTTTGTGGCTGACATAGCCTATTTTGAAATATGTTGTTATCCTTTACTGCAACACAAGTGTCACTAAATTCAGCGGCCAGCTAGTGTAAGAAAAGAGAAATGTCAGTTTGGTATTCTGAGCTTTTGGGTGAAACATATTGTTGGTCAAAAAGGAAAGATGGGGGTGAAATTGGTAAATCCCAACTGCACTAAACATTCTCGCAACAAATTGGCAGCCTGTATTGTGCTGTGTCACAATTGTTTTCCACTGATTTAGAAAATATTGTCAACATTTTAAATTCCTAACTAAATATAATTCTTGTGAAATTCGGTGGAAGAGAAGTCTGGTGTGGTCAACTCTGCAAGTCCATTTTGTGTTGCTGATGTGGAAGAATTTCACCTTCAAATATTGAATGCTCCTGCACCAATATCCCTGGCCGCAATCAGCAAAAAATGGCTGCCACTGTTGAGCTTTATTGTTTAATGTTTTGTGTTTCTCTTGTCACGTTGCTCAACTTTAACATCTTAGCCTTTTCAGTATATTTCTTTGAAGAACATGAAGTTAATTATTAAACTGGTATTTCCAAAGCCCATATCCAATAACAGGCCAATGCACAAGACTTCAATCGCTCAAGGTTCTGTGTAAGCAAAGTGCTTTTTAAAAGACCGCTAAGAATTTTTATGAGCACCTATATTAAGTTGCGTCTATTTGACAAATAGCAGCGAGGCCCACAGAATATCCAAACTCCCTGAGCCAGCCATTCTTTTATTCAGAGTTCGCAGCTCATGCACTTGAACGTAAAATTAACACTAATATTACAGTTGGGAGAGCTTTTATTATTTTAATGAACTACCTCTAAAAAGGCAAAATTAAACAGCTTAGATACGCAAGTAATACTTCAAATTGCTTGCCCTCATGTACTTGCTTTCTGTTTCTCCCCCCACCCCTGTTGCCGCCCCTCCCCCAACTAATTTCAACCACCCTCCTCCCATCCCACTTCTCCGTTAACTCTTTAGAATGTAATAGCCATTTAACAAAGTGGTTGTCATTGTCTTTGTAACATTGCAGTGTCCAATGTAATTAAGACATTAACACCACATTCTCCTTCTTCACACCTCCTTTCTCCCCTCTATTGCACGTCCCCAGCTTGGCCCCCCCTCCTCATGCAATCTTATCAACCACCCCACCCCCCCGTTCGTGCATCCTCCCATGGTCACCCCTTTCCTCATCCCAGAAATTAGGTGCTGATAAATTATTACAGTCTCCTCATTCTAAAAACTCCTTTACCTTTTTGAAAAAAGTAGTACTTCTGCAAATGGCAGTGACTTTGCAATATAAATATAACCTTTGGCGAAAAAACATCTGTGTAAACCTTTTTGATGACTGACTGACTCTCCAGTTTGATTGACATGTCACACTGAGAAATTACAATGAGAAAATACATCAGGAAATACTGGGAAAACTCAGCAGGTCAGGCAGCCTTCATGGAGAAAGAAGCAGGGTTGATGTTTCAGGTCATTAACCTTTCATTAAGACTGGAAAAGTCATCGATGGAAGAGATTTAAAACGTGTAGAGACAAGGAAAGAAGGGTCAGGTCTGTGATCGGGGGGAAGGCAGGAATGGTACAATTGCCACAAGCGAAGTTGGTGCAAAGCAAAAGAGGGCTGGTAATGGAACAAATAAAGAAACAAAAAATGGGTGCAGAGGAGGTGTGAATGGCACAGCAGAATCATTACTAGCACCTGGGAGCTGTGTATGTCATCTAAAGTTACTGAAATTCGTATTGAATCCAGAACATTGAAGTATTTATTTGAAAGCTGATGTGCTGTTTTTTGAGCTTCTGTTCAGCTTCATTGAGGCCAGTAGAGCTTGACAAAGTGTGGTGGAAATGAAGTAAAACTCCCTCCAGTCTCTTGAGTGAGATTGTCAAGTACTTTACAAATTGGCAGATTTAATTAATGTAACATAAAGCTCGGGACCTAGGCCAATGCTTTTTTTCCTATTTGAAACACAATAATGTGCACCCTTATGTTTGGAGGCCTGGAAATTTAGATTTACTCTGTACCAACAAACAATCATTGTATTTTTTTGATTGTATTTTATGGTAATTGGTTGTTTATCTTTTGATATACTTTTGGATTGGTTAGAAACTTGAATCTTTGAGCTATCTGGCAAATCGCATAATCTGAAGATGTTCTTTACTGAACATCTCAGCATCATTGTTGGCAACTATATTTGTGAGGGATATATCTGTCTGCGGATAAACCAGCTGAGCTTCAATTTTGCTGTTCATAACATTGTGACACAACTGCATATTAACCTGCTGGTCATGTATATATTTTTCTTTGTTACCCCCTCTTGTTTTCTCCCCTCTTTGCCTGAATGTGCTGACTCATGTTGGATTCTACGGTCATTCCTCATGCATGAACATAGTCATTTGAGCCTTGGTCGGCTGTACAAATGTAGAGGTGTTATAGGCCACATTGCTGATCTTGCCTGCACACACCCACCCACACATCTAGATACCAAGTAGCCTCGGTCAGTTTTACATTGGGCTAGAATTTTAAAATTTTTTTAACTTCATTCTTAAAGTTGCAAAGCCAGTGCTCAGAATGGACTGGACAAACCTGAATCCATTCCTTGCTGGCTCCAAAAACCAAATTCAAATTCTAATTGAATCCAATTCATGGTTCCTACAAGAGAGACAAACACGATCCAAGCTGACAAGATGAGGCATTACATCTCATCTTGGGCTTGATCTGACGTTTGATCTTGGCCAAAAGGGCATAGCAATGGTGAGTTAAAGGTACTCATCATTAGTAGTGATTATATTAAAATATAATCGACTTATTTGTGGCGAGCAAGAGAAACAATGTGTATTGTGAATTAGCCTCAAATTACTGGATAGTTTTAGCTTTATAAAAACAGATGCTGACTATCAACCACTCCATGATTTATTGGCGGTCGTAATTGCTGAATTTAAACTGTAAATATGATTTAAATTTGCCACACAAAGTTAGCGCTGATACTTGGTGTAAGGGTTTGTTATACAAACCTGTGCGTTTTAATCTCTGTAGCGGATAAATACACGTCAACTTAAAATACTTGGACACAATTTCCTTTATTCTGTAGCTACTTGAACAACAGTAAATACTTGCAATGCATAAACCAAATACTCACTTACTTTACTTAACTTAAGATTGATGCCCACTTGCAATTAAAACCTGGCCAGGATTTTGTTGCCACGTGAAATCAGTCCTTTGTTCTCTTCCTCCAGATATTATGTCACCTGGTGAGCTTGGTCCCCAGATCCTCCACATTGCCTTTCTGAACAAGTTCTTTGTGTTAGCAGAGTTAAAACTCCAAAAGTTCTTTGGTAACCAGCCGATGAATTGATCAGAAACCCCAATTGCATTGTTCGATTAGAGTCACAGTAGTGGTAATGGTCACTCCTGATCCCATAATATCAGCTCTTAAGTGCATGTTGCTAATATTCCAATGCCCAGATAAGGAATACTGGCTCCAAAAATCTGTAAAGAACTCCTCCCTGCCAAGGACAAGCTGTTACATCTGACACCTTGTGTCCTTTGACAAGTTCCAGGCCCACTTGGCCACAAGAAATCCCAGCATAGTGGAAAAAGCAACTAACTTTAACCAAAAACCAGGTTTGCTGGATTGAAGATCTTTCAGCATATTAAAAGTTAAAACTCTACAGACCATTTAGCCACAGGTTATTGGAATCATCCTGTAATGTGAGTTAAGCTTGGTGGGAGGGGGGGAGGTTTCTGTTGAAAACAAACAGTTGAAACCAATCTCACCCCTGCAGATAGTAAACTGATTCAGTTCTTTTTATTTTGATATTTTTTTCTTTTCCATTCACCTTTCACTCTTGTAATCCAATGTTTCTTTTCCCCTCCTTCTGTCTCTCTCTCTCTCTGGTTTGATTTTCACTCAACCTGTTTCATTCTTCATCCTTTCCTCTATTTCTTTCTCAATTCTTTAATTTAATTGGTTGAGGAAATAAACTTTTGGTTCCCCTGTGACACGGCTGTGCCTTTCAGCAATTTGCAAAATTAGTTGGAGTGGAAAGCTGAAAAAATCATTCAATACAAGATGCCCTACTCCAGCAAGTTCTGAGCCATTATCTTTGCCGATTAAGGCAGGTACAGAATAACAGCCAAAGGATGGGCGTAATGTTGCATTACATGCCTCACTGTTTAAAGAAACTGAAGGCTACTGATTTCTTGGGTTCCTGTCCTACTAATAGGTAATGTTGAGTGGCAAACTTTGAAGAATAATTGCAACGCATAAAGGGAATGGTAGCCACCATTGTTTAAAGATTACAACAATAACACTGTGGAATTTGCATTTGTTCTGGATTTGCGTTTGCAAGACAGAGGAGTGACCTATTGTTTCAGCTTGTTTAATACAAGCTGAACATTTGACTGTAGCCCAATATTTATAGCAGTCAGTGAAGATTTAGGATCTCATTACCACAGTTAAATTTAATCTCCCTCTCCTTTGGGTGACAAGGAGCTATACTGCATTGAGTCTAGAAATGAAAAATGACCACTCAGCTTCCTCAGTTTTTCTTTTAAAGGTGTTGTCCATCTTGGTGTATTTAGTTTAACTCTTGCAGAATAATGTTTCAACTTTACACCCTAGGATTTATTTGATGTCCTAGTTTAAACCTTTACAGGTTCAGAGTGTGGAGGCAAAAGGAATTATGGCAGTTTATGCATTTTAATGTCTACTTGTTACTAGTGCAGACTGAAATTGCAGTTTGTGATTGTCAACTGATCATGTTTAAGATTTGTTGATATAAAAGATAAAAATAAATTTATGGGCAGACAAATCTAGTGAAACCCATGTTGCATATTGAATTTGCAGGATTGTACAAATTCACATCTCAAACCTTACCTTCTATCAATCTAAAGGTATAAGTAATGGTCTTGACTCCCTTTTATTTTCCATGAAGATAGTTTTCATTCTTACTCAATAGAAAAGAGATTTGCACAATCCCAGTGACGTGGCAGTGTCATTCTGTGTGAATGATGGTAGTTCACTGTTAATTTAAATTCGATGCAGTCCTAAAATGGGTCGGTTTATATTTATAAATCTCTTTAATAGTATTTACTTTTAGCTGGAATTGAATCAATAACAAGCATTTAATTATTAAAACATGTATTTCTGTAATTCACTTATTGATTTGCTCATTCATTTTGTACAAAACTACCTAAGTTAGTAAATTCAGAGCTTTCTGCTGAATGGCAACTACCTTTAACTTTACTTGGCAGTCGCTGCTTTTCAGGACATGTTATCCATCACAGACTTTATACATTCAACACATTTGTGGTCATTGACAGTGACAACAGGCAAGATATATATTGGGGGAGGCAAAAACCAAGTGCACAGAACTTGGCAGTTGCTGATGCAGAATAATTTACTGACTTTTTGAATGCAGCATTAAGGATGAGTGTTATGATTTGAACTATTGGAAAACCACAACTTATATTTATATTATGCCTTCACATAACAAAATGTCTGACGGTGCTTCATAGGAACATTATAAAACTAAGTATGACACCTGGCTACATGAGATATGAGGTCAGTTGACTTAAAGCTTGGTCAAAGAAGTAGCTTTCAAGAAGTGTCTTAAAGTGGGAAAGCAAAGTGGAGAAGTTCGGAGAGTGAATTCCAGATCTTGGAGCCCAGGCAACTGAAGCAATGGTGGAGCAATTATAACCGGGAATGCACAAGAGGTCAGAACTAAAGGAGCGCAGATATCAGAGGATTGTGGGCTTGGAGGAGATTACAGAGATGGGGAGGGGCATGGCCATGGGTGGGGTTTGAAAACAGGATGAGAATTTAAAAATTAATGTTGAGCCGGATTCTCTGACCTCCCCCATGGCTGGGATTTTCCGGTCCCGCTGCAATGAATGGAGATTTGGCTGAGTGCCAAATTCTCAGTTCCCTTTGGCAGCGGCGGCAGGGATTCTCTGGCCATTATTTTGTCTTGTTCTCGAGATGTGAATGCTGTTGACAAAATCATATTAATTGCTAGTCTTCCTCAGACTTAGCTGGTGCTAGAGGACAGCAGAATTGCAAATGCTGCACCCTTGTTCCAAAAAAGATGCAAGGATAAGCCCTGTAGCTACAGGCCGGTCAATAATGGTGGGGAAGCTTTTAGAAACAAGTATTTGGGACAAAATTAATAGTTACTTTGGTGAATGTGGATTAATTAAGGAAAGCCAGCGTTAAGGGAGAAAGAATCACATTTAACTTGCTGGCATTCTTCGATAAGGTTACATAGAGCAAATAGGAGAATGCTACTAGCTGAATTGGTCCCTCAAAGAGCCAGCATAGACACAATGGGCCAAATGGTCACCTTCTGTGCTGTAAGAGTTCCGAATGTGTGATACCCAAGTTCTGGACTAGGGCAGTGAAGAGCCTGAGGAAGTTCAACCAGTGTGCTAGGAAATGGGAAGGAATTAGCAGAGGCAGTTGTTTTTGGATGGTCTAGATCTTCATGATGCAAACATCCATGAGCTGTTCACACTTGATGTTGCAAATGAAGTTGGTGGAAACAGGAGAAAGGGCTTTAAGAAGATGGCTTCAGTAGAGAAAATAAGCCAGAACCTTTACGTTCCAGGGTAATCCTGGAATAATGAGCGATTGTATTTTATTTATTATTTATTAGTCACAGGTAGGCTTACATTTACAATGCAATGAAGTTACCGTGAAAATCCCCCAGTTGCCACACACTGCACCTGTTCAAGTATGCTGAGGGACAATTTAGCATGGCCAATGCACCTAACCAGCACATCTTTCGGACTGTAAGAGGAAACCGGAGCACCCAGAAGAAAACATGTAGACAAGGGAAGCACATGCAGACTCTGCAGACAGTGATCCAAGCCGGGAATTGAACCTGGGTCCCTGGCACTGTGTGGGTCCCTGGCACTGTGAGGCAGCTGTGTTAACCACTGTTAATCACTGTGCCCAAATTTTTGAAATTGGATAGTGCTCTATGCAGTCCAGCTAAATCTGACCTCAAAAGGCCTTATCAGGTGTCTGCCATATCCTCATGAATCTGTGTTTCTTGGACTTGAAGGAAAAATAGTAAGGGCCATACTGAGGGAAAGTCATAGGAAGATTGTAATGGCTTTAATGGGATAAGAGCATTGAAGGTGGAGGTAAGTCAGTGGTTGAGCAGATCCATAGCTGCAGAAATGTTGTGGTTAATGGAAGACCAGTATGGATTCTGAGAGTTTAGATGTAATGAATTGAGAAATAAATTTTATTTCTAAGGGTGGATGCAGAAGGAAATAGTGTTTGGAGGGATGTGTGTAGAAAGTGAACCAGGTGAGTATTTAAGTATGGCATACGGTAGGAATAGCAAGGCCACATGAGATTGCAAGATGAAGTGGATGGCTGTGAACATGGGTCAGAGTGTTTACATGGAGTGTGAGATTGAGGGAGGATAAGAGGGCTGCAAACTTAGCAGAGAGAGAATATGAGAAGTCACTGTGTAGAAACTGAATGCAGATATCTTGGTGAGAAAATTGGCTTGGACCTTGAATGGGCAAGAGAGAACCATGATTTTAAAGAGAGATGATGGGGGTGGAACGAGTTGAGATGCTCAGAAGAGAAGGAAGTGACACACTGCCTTCACTATAGCCTGGGCGAGGCAAGTGGTGCAAGTTGTAACCAGCAAAGGAGCTTCAGTTTGGGGGAAGGTTCCTCAATCTTCATAAGAACATAAGAAATAGGAGCAGGAGTAGGCGATCTAGCCCCTCGAGCCTGCCCCGCCATTCAATAAGATCATGGCTGATCTGAAGTGGATCAGTTCCACTTACCCGCCTGATCCCTATGACCCCTAATTCCCTTACTGATCAGGAATCCATCTATCCGTGATTTAAACATATTCAACGAGGTAGCCTCCACCACTTCAGTGGGCAGAGAATTCCAGAGATTCACCACTTTCTGAGAGAAGAAGTTCCTCCTCAACTCTGTCCTAAACTGACCCCCCTTTATTTTGAGGCTGTGCCCTCTAGTTCTAGCTTCCTTTCTAAGTGGAAAGAATCTCTCCACCTCTACCCTATCCAGCCCCTTCATTATCTTATAGGTCTCTATAAGATCCCCCCTCAGCCTTCTAAATTCCAACGAGCCAGGTTTCAGTCCAGGCTATTGATGCAGTCATCCACAATGAACTTGTGGTTCTCACGGGCTTTTCTCAAGTGAGTTTCCTGGGAAAGCAAGCCTAAGGTACCCTTGTCCTTAAGGCCAGTGTAATTGGAGGTGAAAGTATATAATTCCAAATTCCTGCTTTCACTCACCATCAATGATACTGATTGGAGAGTACGTTGAAAGGATGCCAAATGCTGATACTATCAGGCATGATAACCTAAGGTTAATAGCTATGAAATATTTTATATTACTGGTAACTATATCAAGTAAATCACTAAATGGCCAATGTATTATGTTGACAGGCAGATGGATATGTGGAAAATGAGTGAAATACCCAGCCTTGTGAGGAAGTAGTGCAACCTTCCCGTCTGGGAATTGCATTGCCCTCTGACTTGATATCCTCATTTATTTTTAATCATACAGAATTTTCTTGAGGTGCATTGGTGGATCCAGTTCTAAACTTGGGTAATAAACTTGCCGGTTTGTATTGTGCATATTTGGACCACAAGACGTTTCTGTGAATCCTGTTTAAATCCATTTCATGATGAATAGGTATTCCAGCATATACAGAACAATTTTTTTTGCTGGAATCGATAGTGTTAAACAAAATAAATAGCTCCAGTTTGAAACAGAAAAAAGATATAAATCAATTTTGTTTTGAGATTAAAATGAATAGCTTTCTGACTTGGAATCAGAGAATGGTTGCAGCACAAAAAGATGACCATTTGGCCCAATAGTTCCGTACTGGCTCTCTTCAAAAGAAACTTACCTAATCCCAAATCCTGCTGCTTCCCTGTAGCCCTGTATATTGGCTCATGAAGTGCCTACATCTGATATGGGGAAACACCTATTTTTCACGCAGAAAGTTGGGATGATCCGAAATGTACAACCTGTAAGGGTGGAGGAAATGGGTTCAGTAGTAGGTTTCAAAAGAGAATTGGATACATGTTTGGAATTATAGAGTTCTGGGAAAGGGCAATGGTGTGGAACTATTTGGATAGTTTCACCAAGGAGCCAGCAAGGACAACGATGGGCCAAATTGGAGCCTTCTGTGCTGCATTTTTCAATGATGCGATTAATTAGTTGAGCTCATGTTGACATGCCACCTTTTCTGGGATAGTTTTGAGAACACATTCTCTTGTTTGTTCTGTTGTTATACTTGGCATTATGAGGGAATGAGCCAGGAAATGATCCTTCCATTGAAAAGACTTGATCTATATAGAATCTTGGTTGTTTTTTGTGGAAGCAAAACCTCTGTTGAAAGTAATGCCACGTGTGTGTATTGCATGATGTATCTTAACTTGCATGATCCCTGGTCAGAGACCATTTGTAGTGTGGGCATCCTGTAAGCCAATATACAGATACACTGACTAGATCGTATTCGCAAGGCAGTTCTTCAGACTATTCTAACATAGATCATTATTTTAATACAGCTAATATGATGAAAATTAACCTAGATATACTTTCTATGATAGCTTTTAAACAACTGGACAAGAGGGAACTGCTGGGGCTTAACCCCAATGTGTTTTCACTTTTTCAATTCACAGTTTTCAGTTCACCTACAATGGAGAAATGAGGCAGTCCTTTCCCTTTAAAGAGTACCTTTCATGTTTGCAATGTAAAAATGAAAAGCTCTAGTGAATTGTCCTTGCTTTCATCTCTGTGAAAAAAGACGGCTGTACTCGAATTTAATTATACCATAGTAGAATTTAATTATATCATTGTCCATTATCCATGTTTTGCTGAAGGCAGCATGTTAAGTATGTGATCTGGATCCCTTGGGTAACCAGATATAACTACACAGATCGTTTGGTGCGACTCCCCTTTTTCAATCTAATAATTATGTTGCATGAAGGTGCAACTCTCTATATGGGCTCAGGGTTTAATGCTAAGATTGGTGCTGGTGCTCTGTGGTTGCATTTAAACCTGACTGTAGTTCACTGAGAAACAGTTTTACTGAAGTGGGAATTTAAATCAGGAGTTGGGCCTGAACTGGCTCCAGCTTGAAGCCTCGATTGTGTAGACTTCTAGTAGACGTAGGGAAGTTATTGGAATGTACAGTTCATTTAATATGATTAAGTGAGAGAGAAAAAAGTGGCGACTGTGCACTCAATGGAAAGACTTTGAAGAGTGTGGATGAACAAAGAAAGCTATCACTCAAACATTATTTGCTAAAATTATGAGTGGAGGTATATAGTTATTTTTTTAAAAGATGACTAATTTTCATTTAATTTTCATGTCCTTTCTGCAATTGCCCGACAGTCATAGAAACATAGGCCAGACCTTTCCAGCCATTCATGCCGGTGGGATTTTTTGGTTATGCTGACAGCGCACTCCGGCCGTGGGTTTCCCGAGGGATGCATTCAACAGGAAATTCCATTGACAACAGCAGGACCAGAAGATCCCACTGCTGGCCAATGGCGGGCCACCTCTGCTGTGGCAGGTTGAGTGGAAAATCCCGCCCATAGGAACAGAAGGAGACCTATCAGTCCGTTTGTTAATTAAATCATGACTGATCTATGCCTCAGCACCATTTACATACGTATCCCTTATTTAACAAAAATGTATTGATCCCATCTTGATGATTGTAATTGGCCTTTTGGGGGAGCAAGTTCTAGATTCCCACTACCTTTTGTGTAGGACAACCTCCTGATTGCACTCCAGAATAGCCTAGCTCTAATTTTGATTGTCTTCCTTTGCTCTAGATCTCTCTACAAGAAGAAATCATTTCTTTCTACATAGCCAGTTGAATGCTCTATTATTTTAAAGATCTCAATGAAATCATCCCTCAAACCTCTAAGCTCAATCATGCTCCTTTCCAGAAATGATGGATATTCTTGAAACCTTGGTTGCTGATGGATTCTCCTTGCCAGCCTCCCATCTTCCACACACCATAAGCTTGAGCTCATTCAAAGGTCTGATGCCCATATTCTAACTTGCACCAAGTTCCATCATCCATCACCACTATGTCTGCTAACTACATTGGTTCTGGCGGCATGATGGCACATCAATTAGCACTGATGCCTCAGTGCCAGTGACCCGGGTTTGATTCCTGGCTTGAGTCACTGTCTGTGCAGAGTCTGCACGTTCTCCCCGTGTCGACATGGGTTTCCTCCGGATACTCCAGCTTCCTCCCACGGTCCGAAAGACGTGCTGGTTAGGTGCATTGGCCATGCTAAACTCTCCCTCAGTGTATCCAAACAGGCGCTGGAGTGTGACGATTAGGGGATTTTCACAGTAACTTCATTGCAGTGTTAATGTAAGCCTACTTGTGACACTAGTAAAGCAAACCATAGAAATGCTTCAATTATAAAATTATCTTTCTTTCAAATCCCTTTATGGCTTTTCCCCCTCCATCTCTGTAATCTGCTCTAGTTCTACAACCCTCCATAATCCTTTAACTCCTCCAGCTTTGGTCTTTCATGCATCCCCTATTTTAATTGCTCCAACATTGAAAGCTGTGCTTTCACTCGCTAGCGCGCGCACGCGCACACGCGCACACGCACACACGCACACACACACACCCGGCCTAGGCCCTGAACTCTAGAATTCTCTCCCTTTTCCTGCCTGCCTCACTACCTGTCTGTCTCTCTCCCTCTTCAGTATGCTACCTAAAAGCTGCTACTTTGCTCATTTTCTGGCTTGGTGTCAGATTGTGCTTGACAACACCCTTTTGAAGCCAGCTGAGCCAGTTTATTACATTAAAGGGACTATTTAAATGCAGTTGTTCTGAACACTGAGAATCCACCTGGGTTCGGCAGAGGTGACATTAAGGAAACAAGTGCAGATTTGTTTAATCAAAATCCATGTTAACTTACAAAAATGCTTAATATGCATGTGTGCACTTTGGGATATTTGTAAGTTTGTGGGTCATTGTCTGTTTTTTGCTTTTCCCATCTGAAATACAGTAATGAAATCAAATGCCATTCAGTAATGTCAAAATTTGATTAGGTTGATTGGGTTGGGTTGATTGGCCATGCTAAATTGCCCATAGTGTCCCGGATGTGTAGGGTAGAGGGATTACCAGGGTAAATACCAGGGTTGTGGGGATAGTGCCTGGGTTGGGATTGTTTCGGTGCAAACTCGATGGGCCGAATGGTCTCCTTCTGCATTGCAGGGTTTCTATGAAGACTTCTGGTATCATCTTGTGACTATGTATTCAAGTTTGAAGATCTGAAAAATTTAACTTTGTGTCTTATTATTGGGCTATCTTGGAATCAATAGGTGTCTTACTGCAGTAAGAGATCTGGTTGGGGGCAAAGATCTTTCCTTAAAAGTACTTTTATTTGCATAATTATCTAAATGTGAGGTTACAGATCGTCAGGACTGAGCTACTGCTTGCCTTAGATTCTTCTCAATCATCTCTATCTGAGTGACATCATTATGATATAGCTCCTTCCACACGTATTCAGTAGCTGTTATTAGAGTAGCGCTAGAGTAATCCTTGTACTCTACAATGAGCACCAAGATTTTGCATTAGTTAGGATCATATGTAGGAATTGCCAAATAGACCGCCATCATGAATTAATGGGTGAAATAATGAATAACGATTGTGGGGGCGATTTCCCAGCCTGTTGCACTGCTTTTGTAGTGGGGATCAGTTGGGGTGGGGGGACCTGCAATCACTCTGCACTCGGGCTGAGTGACAGAGGGAGGGAAGGAAGCCAGCAATCGGGGCTGGCCTTTGGGGTTGGTCGGGGGGTGGGGAGGAGAACCAGATTGGGGAGGCGGGCTGTTGAGGCTGGCCTGGAAGGTCCAGAGGGCCAGCGATCGGGCTGTGGGGGAGGGGTTGCACGGCCAGCAATGCAGGGTCATTGGGCTGGCCAGCGATTAGGAGGCTGGCAGTGCCGGGCTACTGTGCATGCGCCGATCTCCGAGATGACAGATTGGTCCGTGCGCTGTGGCCCGCTCAGCGCGATGCTGCCGTCCTCATCAGTGGTAATAGACCCTGCCACTGAATTTCAGCATGATTTACGCTGAGGCACTCTGCAGTGGAAGATTCATTTTGAAACTCCCACTGGAAAAAACAGCAGGATTTACTCCAGTTTTTATGCAAATTTGACACAAAATATTTTGGGGAGAATTGCCCCCTATATTTTTAATAGAAAAGAAATGGCAATATCAACATGGATTCAAAAGGGAAAGCATGCTCTGTAGAAAAAACAGGTAACCAGGATACCATGATTGGAGTTAAAATATCTAAGGATAAAATTAAAACACATTAGGGTTTCTCAGATGCAGAGTGCTCAACTTGACCAAGTACTAAGGAGCAACAGTCACAAAGCAAATAGAATGCTGAATGAATCAAAACAGAGAACAACTCTGAGCAAGTACTGTTCTAAATGTCAGGTGTGTTAGTCAAACCACTCCACGTTCAGTCACCATCAAGTATCATTTCAAGGAAAAGATTGATCTGTAGTATTTCAGGCCTAATCTAGAAGAAAGACTGGGGAAATTTACTTTTTGCTATGGAAAGAAGCAGGCTGGGGTGTGACCAATATAAAACACCAACAGCTTTGGAGAAGGTAACTCTAGATAATTATCAAAGACTAAATTGCATGAAATGGGCCAAAGGGCCACCAAACCATTTTTACCATTGATGTCAAAAAGTACTTACTTAAATACATGGTAATCGGTATCTGGATCAAAATATTTATTCACATAGGATAGCCAGCACAGAAACAGGCCATTTGGCACAACCAGTCCATGCTGATGTTCATGCTCTACTTGAACCTCCTCCCGCCTTTCCCGATCTAAATCCATCACCGTAATCCTCTATTCCTTTCTCAAACACCTGTCAAGCCTTTCCTGATATGTACATCCATGCATTTCTAGTGCACCTCTCTAGTGCCTCCATATCCTTTTTACTAATATGATGGGCAGAACCGCACACAGTGCTTGAAGTGTAGTCTCAGTAAGGGTCAGTTCAGCTTTTACTGGAAGTGTAATGAAGGGAACTGAGTATTCAGGTAGATTAATGTTCATTAGTGGACTAATGGGGGTGAAAATCCTGAAATGATATTCATTGACTATGTGCTGAAAAGTAGGGGATGGGTGGTGGGATGTGGGGAAGTTGGATCTCTCTGGTTGGATGAACCAAATGGCTTTGTTGTGCATTATCTTGTAAATTTATACATGGCCTCCAGGTACATTTAATTATTTGGTATCAGTGCTCTATGAAACAATTGCGTACAAGTTGTTACAGTTTAATATTGTGCCAGTGCATTTTTGCTGTGCTGCTCTGTGACCACCTCAAACAAACCTGTAAAAGCCAGTACTTCACCCCAAATGTGAACAGTTGAAAATGTTGACATACTTCACATTTGGAAGATTCTTTTCACATCTGTACTGTAAATATCAAGTGGGAAGACAGAGCTCCTGACATCAAAGTACTTGAGGAAGTGAAGTTGCCAAGTCCAATAAGTTTTCTCAGACATAAACTTTTGGTTATCTATAATCAGATAAAAGCTGGGTGCATTCCAAAAGATCTTGGAGAACTTGCAGCTGCTTCTAGGTTGTTGACCCAGTCTCGGATTCATAGGACTTGAAGATGTTTGATCTTGATCCCACAAATAGAGAACATGGCCGCACCTGGGAGCTAAAGTTGGCGAGAGGTGACAGAGTGGAAGATGCATCAAACATTAAAACTTAATAGTATGTCAGCTTCATTGGCTGGCTCTGTTTTTACGCCTGCGCCTTTAGCAGTGAGAATTGGATTCTCATTCTGTTGCAGAATACTTCAGGAACCAAATTGGTGCTGCAAGAAGGGCAGTGACTGCATGTATACTTTTTTTAAAAATTAAGAGGGAAATAGTATTCATCAATTCTTGCAGCCATATTTGGAGCTCATAGAAATAATGTTCATTGGATCCACAGTGATTTTATCAGCGTTTCACTATTAGGCTTCCTATTTCAAAATGATTTCCAAAGATAACAGCGTAGAAGGAGACCTTGTGTCCTAAGTCAGATGTTTGAGCACTCCAAAATGAAATCCATTGCCTCGCCTATTCCCATAATCTTGTATCTTCCTCCATTTTTAAGTGGTTCTCCACTCAGTTCCCTTCATTAAACTTCCAGTAAAAGCTGAACTGACCCTTACTGAGACTACACTTCAAGCACTGTGTGCAGTTCTGCCCATCATATTAGTAAAAAGGATATGGAGGCACTGGAGAGGTGCACTAGAAATGCATGGATGTACATATCAGGAAAGGCTTGACAGGTGTTTGAGAAAGGAATAGAGGATTACGGTGATGGATTTAGATCAGGAAAGGTGGGAGGAGGTTCAAGTGGAGCATGAACATCAGCATGGACTGGTTGTGCCAAATGGCCTGTTTCTGTGCTGGCTATCCCATGTGAATAAATATTTTGATAAATATGGAAGTGGTGATTTATATGTGGAGACTCAACAGAACGTGATGTTAATTGTGCTGTAGGTAGGGAGGGGTGAATATTTCTAGAACACAATTTAACAATAGTTGCAACCAACAATTAATTTAAAAACCAATTTAAAAATACATGTTTTTACATTTTACACTGCTGGAATACTGTACTGACTTGTATCAAAGGTCCCTATTCTCATGACACACAAAAGCAATGAGAGCTGTTATGTGCTCAGAACTCCTTACGTCTGTGGTTTACACAGTAGCTGTCAGCTTTGCATTTGCAGATGCCTGCTAGCCAACTCCCAGGTGCTGACGCCACTTTTCTTTGTAGTTCTTGCTAATTTTAATTGTGTTTCATGGGAATTGCATTCACCTTCAGAGGCCCATTCTTTAGCTGGCTTGCAAACTGGATTTTATAGAGAAATTAATTTTAAAATAGCAATAATAATCTGTTCTGGACACAGTTTGTTCAGCTTGAAGACTTGAATAAAAAAATATTTTTAGTGCAGTGTTGTCTAGTATTCGTGCAACTCTCGGCTCGTTTGGGAGTCTGCTCCTTTCTGAATATCTGAGCCACCACAGTAGATGTTGATGAATACCAATAGGAATAGATCATAGGAGCAAGAAAATGCTGTTCAAATCAGCAACCCATTCCCATCCAGCGTCCATTTTGTAAGCAACTTCGTCACCCCCCCCACTTGCCCCACCAACACAGTTTTGTAGTGAGATAAAATGGGAATTCTTTTTTTCTGCAAATTACACAAATTGGATGATGATGTAACTGAAATAGAGTGCATTGTTCTTTAGATTTATCTCTTACTCGATGGAGGAAACAGAGGAGACTGTCCTAATATTGGAAATTGCTATTACTGGTTAGCATTTCGTTTAAGTATTGATGTTGTATTTATTAGCTTCTATTTTTTTTTCATTGCAGATTACACAGGAGGCTGGAGAGTTCATGATCACCTTCCCTTACGGCTACCATGCTGGCTTCAACCATGGATTCAACTGTGCAGAATCGACCAACTTTGCCACGCTTCGTTGGATTGATTATGGAAAAATGGCCACGCAGGTAAGGAGCCTGCAAACTTTGATCTGCTAATAATCCTAAACTATTAGGGTGAGTTGCTGCCTTTTTGTGGCATGCAGTTATTAAAACACATCCCCTGGTAATAGAATACAGATGAGATGCGCAAATCAATTCACAGTTTTGTTCCCTGATTGACAAACAATGAAAACAATCATTTCCCCTCAAATCTTCTACTTTGTTTATTTAGAGGAGTAAAAGTCCTTCATCTATCCTTGCGATCAGCAAGAGATTAATGCAAACAGTGTCTACAATGCTTTGCTTTTGCTCAGCATCCTATCCATTAGCTGTAGGGAAGACAGTGATGGTGGTGGTGGTACATACAAATAATGGACATGCCCAGAGTTTGAACTGCTGACAGTTTATCTCCGCTTTGAAGCAAATCATCAGCCTGCTCAGGATGTTGAAACCATCTCCAGAAAACTTCTCTCAATTTCCAGGAGATTAACACTGAAAGTGGCGCCAATTCCAATTGTAACTGTTAAGATTAATCAGCTCTACTGGAAAGGAAAGGGCACCAGCTGCAGTAGCTTGAGTAGGTAATGGAGAAGTCTGCCACCTGGCAGTTTACCCGCAGCAATCCTCTGGTGTGATTTGCATGCTTATGTCTGAGTAATGGAACAAGGTAAGGAAGTTTGCCGCATATTTAGTGATAATACCCAAGATTTGCTTGTGCTTTTAATCACAAGAACATTCAATGTGTCCCTGTGACTTTGTAGCTCCGGCTACTTGGTACTGAAGTAAAAAATAAGTGAAACAATTATGATTTTAAAACCTGGAAGTTAATAGGCATGTAATCTTATTTCAAGATTAATCATGGAACTCTTCAGTGTATGGTGTAGTTCACCACGCGGCAAGCTATTAATGTTGCATAATTTAATCCAAACTTTAGGATTTAACCTGCTGCATTAATATCTGGGTGTTTTTTTAAATATATGAATCTATTCATATATTTTAAAAAATATATGAAAATAACTAAAATGAATGTGATAAAACACAAGACTGGCCCAAATGATTCAGGTCACCAAATAATATATGAAGGGCAGGCAATTTGGATTTGCCAGTTCAGCGCTGTTCTAGGTATAATGGGTTCCATTAAGTTTTTAAAGCATGGCTTGAAGATTATCATGAAAATTCAATTTATAGTACTGAGAACTGAACGAGAGGTCCAACACTGCAGTTACACAGCTCTTTAAGAAGGAAGACTGCAGGTGAAAATACATAAAAAGGAAGAATGAGATTTATGTATGTGGGATATTGAATGTAGAATAATGTCAAATTTCCAGCAAATGCTGATTAGGTGCAGTTGGAGAACTGCAATCAGTTTTGGATAACCCGTGATAAATTTATATTTGCACTGGCTATTAAGTATTAAATCTAAATCAATTTTAATATTTAAGAAGAAAAATAAACGGCTGAAGAGGAAAAAATATTAATGATGGAGAAGAGCAACAAATTGTGATTGAAGTAACTCTGATCTGAAGCTAGCACAGTCATCATGAGTAAAATGGCCTTTTTCCACAGTGAAATTTTGATGATTCTATGAGGCAGACTATCTGGTAACTCTCCTAATGCCCAATAGCAATATCAGAATCGATCCTGGAAAGGAGAGAGTCAAATGAGTAAATTACAAATAAAACAGGAATTTCAAGAACTACTCAACAGGCCACGCATCTGCGAAGAGAGAAACAGGATTAATGTTTCATGTTGGTGGCCTTTGTTCAGAACTGGACAGTGAGTTTTAAACAAGGCCAGAGGCAGGGAAAGGAATGGGAGTTGTGAGCAAAGAACAAAAAGAAAGGCCTGTGATAGGGTGGACAGGAATGAGTAAATGGCAAAAGAGGCCTTATAAACTGTTATATTGTCAACTTTTTCCAGTTCTGATAAAAGGTCATCAATCTGAAGCATTGGGAGGAATTCTCCAGCCATTAATGCTGGCGGGTTTCTCTGGTCCTGCTGGCAGCGCATCCCCTCCTGCGGGTTTTGTGGAGGTGTGGGCTGACATCAGTGGGAAATCCCATTGACGGTGACAGGACCAGAAAATCCCGCTGCCCATGTGCCACCTCCTGCTGCTGGAGAATTCCCCCCATGAAGTCTCCAAGGATTCTGCCAGTAAGTATTTTCAGCATTTTCTGTTTTATTTCAGATTTCAGCATCTGTAGTCTTTTGCTTTTGCCTGAAAAAATATAAGTTTTATGATAGGATATGGAATTTGATGTGTAATCATTTAAAATCTTTAATATTACACAATATAAATTTTAAAACTTGACGACAATTTGGGTAAGAGCAATAGAATCATTGAATGATGAGCACAGAAGGAGGCCATTGGGACTGTGCTGACTCTCCAAAATGGAGGCATAGATTATTTTCTATATGGGAAAATGCTTCAGAAATCAGAAACACAGACTTGGGAGTCATTGTTCAAGATTCTCAAGGTTAACGTGCAGGTTCAGTCGGCAGATAGGAAGGCAAATGCAATGTTAGCATTCATGTCGAGAGGGCTGGAATGCAAGAGCAGGGATGTACTTCTGAGGCTCTTTAAGGTTCTGGTGAGACCCCATTTGGAGTATTGTGAGCAGTTTTGGGCCCCATGGATGTGCTGGCCTTGGAAAGGGTCCAGAGGAGGTTCACAAGAATGATCCCTGGAATGAAGAGCTTGTCGTATGAGAAACGGTTGAGGACTCTGGGTCTGTACTCGGAGTTTAGAAGGATGAGGGGGGATCTTATTGAAACTTGCAGGATACTGCGAGGCCTGGGTAGAGTGGACGTGGAGAGGATGTTTCCACTAGTAGGAAAAACTAGAACCAGAGGGCACAACCTCGGGCTAAAGAGACGATCCTTTAAAACAGAGATGAGGAGGAATTTCTTCAGCCAGTGAGTGGTGAATCTGTGGAACTCTTTGCCGCAGAAGGCTGTGGAGGCGAGGTCATTGAGTGTCTTTAAGACAGAGATAGATAGGTTCTTTATTAATAAGGGGATCAGGGGTTATGAGAAAAAGGCAGGAGAATGGGGATAAGAAAATATCAGCCATGATTGAATGACGGAGCAGACTCGATGGGCTGAGTGGCCTAATTCTGCTCCTATGTCTTATGGTCTTATGGTCCAAAGAGTTATTCCGCCTCTTTTCTCCCATGGTCCTGCAAATAATTTCCTTTAATTTAGTAATTTTAATTTAATTTAGCCAATTAATTTTGAAAATTACTATTAAATCTGCCTCCACCACCATTTCGGGCAGCGTATTCTAGGTTGTAACAACTTGAGTCTCTATCCATCATCTTCGGTCCTGGCATTTTTGCTAGCTCTTGTGTGTTCTTTGCTTACCTACTTTGCTGTTGGTGTAGAGAGTTTCTGCTACCTACTCTATCAAAACTCTTCATAATTTGAGAACCTTTATTAAATTTTCCTTAACCTCCTTTGCTCCAAGGAGAGAAATCATAACCTCTTGAGTGTCTCTGTGTAATTGAATGTCCTCATCCATGTTACAAACCTCCTCTGCACTCTCTCCAAAACCTTAACATCTTAAGAAAGGTCAGAATGTAAATTGATGCAATCTATTATCTTATGGTAGAGTTCAGCTCTTCATTAAATATTAATGAGATAACAATTCGTACAATGTGCATGTGGCTTGAGTTTTAACATCTGTCATAGAATGCCTACAGTGCAGAAGGAGGCCATTTAGCCCATCATATCTGCACCGACTCTCCGACAGACTATCTTACCTAGGCCCTATCCCTGTAACCCTATGCATTTACCCCAATAACCCCCCTAACCTACATATCTTGGGACACGAAGGGACAAGTTGGCATGGCCAGTCCACCTAACCTGCACATCTTTGGACTGTGGGAGGAAACTGGAGCACCCGGAGGAAACCCTCACAGACACGGGGAGAATGTGCAAACTCCACGCAGTTACGCGAGGCTGGAATTAAACCTGTGTCCCTGGCACTGTGGGGTAACTGCAGTGCCAGGGACACAGGTAACCACTGTGCTACCATGCCATAAGGATCATTTCTATCCTAAGCCTTTAGCCCACGTTTGGCAAAAAGCAAAGCTGAGCATTCAAATTGGAATTCAGAAAGGAGTTACATGGGTGAAATAAATGAGACTTTATTGACTCCAGAAGGAGTTCTAGCTTGTGGAAGGAAGCTGATCCATGGCTAGCCAATTTTGAAGCAAGCTTTTGTTGAAAGGGGTAATAAAAAATTGGTCTTGGGGCAGAATTAAATTTAGAAACAAAATGCTCAGATAAGCAAAGCCATTCCCCTTCATTGAGATTGAGGAGTAAATTACTAGATTCTTCCATTCTGCCCAGTTTTTGTTCCGTCTTACCACAATATTCTGTGTAGACAATAAAACAGCTGACTGACTTGTTTAACTTGTGTCTGTTAAATATTAGGGTTGGCTAGCTCAGCTGGTTGGAGTGTGGCACTTATTAATGCCAATGGTGCAAGTTCAAACCCTGTATCAGCTGAGGTAGTTATTGGAGTTTGTTTCTTATACTTGCCCAATTGTGACAACATGGCATCATTTGGTCCATGGTTAGCAATGATACGGACACTACATGGAGAGAGAGAAATTAAATGTCAGGATATAAATGGGATTTATTTCAATATCTGTGGATTCTGATTTGAACACTTGAAATTCTATTTTAGTCCAACTATTTCAGCTTAGAGAATCAAACAGTTTGAGGGTTGCTAATTTATGAATTTGAGGGGTATATACTCGTGCAGTTTTCTAATAGTATTATAATTGAGGCAAAATCACTGGGATTTGATCTTAACTCATAGGATGATTACAAGTTGTTTGATCTTCTAGGAAGTGGAGACTGCATTTGAGAAATGCATCATAGGTAATACATTATTTAGTTTAGGCTTGAGTTAATTTTTAGATATATTGGAGTAGTGACCCCGCAGTGAAAATAGAAACGTCCTGTCATTTGGCAATGGTTCCACTGATGTTTATTGGCTGCTAATATTCTCTTTGGGAATAGTGATATGCAGACAATTTATTCTCTTGGGGCCATTGTTTGGGTATGGGAGAGAGTTGTAAAGAGAAACATTTCTGAAATAGTATTTGATTCTCTTGTTTGTTCCAGTTACCTGTACGAGTTATAACTATAAAGGAATAATGGATGCAAACCGCTCTGACTCTCATACAGATTGAAGTTGCTAGACAAATAAAATTCCAAGTCCATCTATAGCTTGTATTCTACTATCCTGCAGTTGCATGGTGCAATGAGAACGGAATTGTTGACTAATCATAGCAATCAATCTCTAGGCATTTAGTATACAATTGACCCAGTCACCCGTTCCTTCCTAGCATGCTACATTTAACATGTCGTGACTCAAATTACTTGTGTACAATATTGAAGAAACTTAACTTGTGGAACAAATGTATCTAACACAATATTTCCATTAGTCAGGAAGGAGCACAAATATTTTGTCTACTTTAAGACCAGTCTTGTGCATCCTGTTCCTGATTTATAATTTTCTCAATACCCTGCCATTTATTCATGAAGCTTAACGACTGGAGTATTAATGTAAACAGTAGTACAAGATACTTTGAAGATGAATCTGACTTGCAGAAAGGGATATTATGTTTTCTTGTGGGATTTGGGGACACGGGTGTTAATCAGTTGACAAAATATAAAACTACTAAGAATAACATAGCTAAAGTTTTCCTCTCTTCCTTCTTGCAGTACTTCTTATTATTGAAAAATAGAAGCCAGTAATGCAGATTCTCCCTCACTTAGGCTTATCCCAGAGATTTAACTATGAAATTGCCAACAGGTCTGGAAAGCTGTAGTCGATCTATGGGATTTGGGTGATTTAAGGAGCAGACCAAGGCCGCAGAGGAAGTTGTCCCTTCGGAACACTGAAAGCTGAAGGGAAGGTGGGTTTGGTGGTAGCATCAGCCTTGGGGTTGATGGAAATGGTGGAAGCTGATCTGTTGAATATAGAGGTGGGAAGGTGAAGACAAGGGGAGCCCTATCATAGTTCTAGGTGAGAGGGGTTGTTTTCCAACTGTGGTGAGTTAATAAACAGAGCAGCTTCCAACTTTGACTCTTCCTTTCTCTTCCGTTTACTACTTTACTCATTCTTAGGGATAGGCTATCAGCCAGTATTCTCTATAAGCACTTTGACGACTTCAGCTACCATAACTATATATTTATTTATCCACCCCACTTCCTGTAAAGACTCAATTCCATTTCCCCAGTTTCTCATTCTCCATCATGTCTGTTCTGATGATGCCACCTTCCATACCAATACTTCAGATTTGTCCTTTTTCTTCAACAAAGAATTCACCTCCATCGTGGTTGACAGGGCCTCTGCTTTGTCTGTTCTATTTTCCACACTTCTCTCATTCTCATTCTCTCTCTCTCTCTCCTCCTCTCCCCCCACCCACACACACACACACACACACACACACACACACACACACAGAACCGTGATAGGGCTCCCCTTGTCCTCCCCTTCCACCAGCCTCCATATTCTACAGATCAATTTCCATCAGCCCCAAGCTGATGCTACCATCAAACCCACCTTCCCCTTGCCTTTCAGCGTTCCGAAGGGGCAGCTCACTCTGCTGTCTGCTCCTTAATCACCCAAATCCCATTTCCTCCTTATAGCACCTTCCCTTGCAAATGCAGGAGATGCAACATCTAGGCCAGAATTCTCCCAAAAACATTCCAAGTGTCGAATTTGCATGAAAACTGGAGTAATTCATGCTGGTTTTTTCAGTTGGAATTCAGAGAAGGATCTCCCACACTCTGTGCACTGCAGAGGTCACCTAGCGTGTATTTCATTATAAAGCTGTGGGTAGAGCCTATTCCCGCTGGAGAGGCCAGCAGGCCCGAAGATTTACGTTCCGGACAATCTCATTTAAATGATTTCCACGCCTCCCTGCAGAGCTGACGCCACCAGAGATCCGTCGCTGGGAGACCCTATTGTGGTGGGAACGCATGTATAAACCCTGTGAGTCGGCCGATGCGAGAATCTCCCAGCCCGCTGCGCTTAATAAGTTAGGGGTGGGAGAATCGTTGCCCTAGTCTTTCACCTCTTCCTTCCCACTGTCTAAGACCCCAAGCACTTTTTCCAGTTGAAATAGTGATTTACATGTACCTGCTGCAATACCGTACGCAGGATGGACCACTCACAAGGCAAGCTCCTCTGCAAACACAGACTTTGTGAACATCTCTGTTCAGTTCACAAGCGTGACATTAATCTTCCAGCTGCCTATCATTTCAGTTCTCCACCAGTCTGACTTCTCTGTCCCTGACCTCCTACACTGTTCCAGTGGAGCTCAGTGTTAGGTCAAGGAGCAGAACCTCATCTTTCAATCAGTCACTCTATAACCTTTAGTACTTAACATTGAGTTCAAAAATGTCACGTCATAACCTCTGCCCCCACTTGTTCAGATGTAAGATTTGATGGTTCTAGATGATTCTATTATCCTCGCTTACATCCATCTTTTGTTTCTATTGCCATCTCTTTGTGTCTTATGCCATCATTCCTTTTATAATTTAATTGCTCTTACTTTCCACCCTATCTCAAACTGCTCTATGTTTTCCCCTTCTCACTTGTCCTGCCTCTACTTAAAATATAATTTAAAATTCTGATGAATGAAATTCTGATCGACCTGTAAGTGGTAACGTTATTTGTCTCTTCACGGATACTGTCTGATCCACTGACTGCTTCCATTATTTTCTGTTCCTATTTTACTGCGATTGTATAGGGTGTTGATGAGGCCACACCTGGAGTATTGTGTGCAGTTTTGGTGTCATTATCTGAGGAAGGATGCCCTTGCTATAGAGGGAGTACAGTGAAGGTTTACTAGGCTGATTCCTGGGATGGCAGGTCTGTCATATGAGGAGAGACTAAGTTGGCTAGGATTATATTCACTGGAGTTTAGAAGAGTGAGAGGGGATCTCATAGAAACTTATAAAATTCTAACAGGGTAGGTTCAGAAAGAATGTTCCTGATGGTAGGGTAGTCCAGAACAGGGGTCATAGTTTGAGCATAAGGGGGTAATCCTTTTAGAACTGAGGGGAGGAGACATTTCTTCACCCATCATCTGATTTCAAGAAGAAATTAGATATAGCTCTTGGGGCTAAAGGGATCAAGGGATATGGGGGGGAAGGGGGAATCAGGATATTGAATTTGATGATCAGTCATGATCATAATGAATGGAGGAGCAGGCTCGAAGGGCTGAATGACCTACTCTTGCTTCCAGTTTCTATGTTTCTTCTATTTCCGCTTCTTAGCTTGCTCTAATTTTTCACTGTTCTTCTCGTGGCTTATTTTCTTTGCAATACATTGAAGCTATTCCCTACCTCTTCAGCCAAAGTTTTTTGGCTTTTAAGAACTTAACAAGTGAGAGAGCAAGAAAAAAAACATTTAGCCTGCTGCACTTCTCTTGTACCTTTAGAAAGTCTAGGAATTCTGTCCTTATCAGCAGTTAACTTCCCTTCTTGTTGATGAATTCTTGGTCTTGATTTTCATTGTCACCAAAGTACATTTAGGGCGGGTTGTAATGCTTATGTTGAAAAGACTTGCAAATGTCTAATGTTTTGGAGCAGATGCATACATTGTAGAGTATTTCAGATTTAGTGTGAAGTACAACTTTTTGTGTCAACTTTCAATGGAACGCTAATGACCATTGCTGATTCTATACAGGGTGTGTCATTAGTTGTGATTGTAATTTTAGCTGTCAATGTTACAAACAAGTGTACAATCTGGGCTGAGCATTAGTTCCTGTTCACTTCAAAGAAATTTCTCATTTTGAGTATTTATTTGTGGAGGCATCTCAATGCCTGCTTACACTCCGTTCTATGCCAGAAACCCCTGATTTGTATTCTGTTGCTCTCTGTCCTTTTTCTCACATTACAATCCTTGAGATGAAACTCTTATCTTGAAGAAAAGCACTTACAGGCCTAATAAAGTTTTATTCAAGCAATTTGATGATGGGGTAGTCGAGTATTTCTCTAAATTGCTTGGGGACCTGCAGGAACATATGATTAACTGTGTAGGAGTGGTGCTGAACAGGATGAGAGCCAGCTGGCGTCTCAGTGGTGATAAACCGAGCTGACCCCGGCATGTCAATTTTGCTTTCGGAAGTCTGTTACAATAGTGCAGTGATTTTTCAAAATTTTTCTCTTACACGGGACCCATTTTAAATATTGACACTCTGGTGGTGGGGGACAAACCTTGCCCTAACTTGTGGTTTAATTAACAAGTTTAAGTTGGGAATGTCAGTTAGTGGATCTGATCCATTTGTTGTGTATTGGTGTCACAAGTAACCTCTCGTGTCAATGTGACATGTCATGTTGGGAACTCTATAGTCATTTTTAGGTGACATGTGGAACAAAAACAGTGGTGGAAAAGCTCAGTCGGTCTGGCAGCACCTGTGGCAAGAGAACCTAGAGTTAATGTATCAAAGTCCAACATGACTCTTCTGCATGGTTTCCCTTTATCGAATAGAGCAGATGAGAGTTGACTTCTATCCGAGTGTGATGTTTATGTTAAGTATGTGGCCTACCTGGATTTTCAAATTCACTGTTATATTTTGAGACTTTTTTGGTAGTTTTCAGGTTGTATTTTTACCAACCACCCCGACTGCACCCCTGGCCCCACAACCCTCCCTCAGTCCCAAAGGAATGATCAGCTTTCTAACGTTGCTCTTGTTTCAAATTGTGGATTCGTTTTTTTAATCGTGGACCTTGAATAGATTTTTAGAGCGTTGGAACAGGTTAATTTCACAATCAGAAGCTTCATTAACCACTTGATTGTAGGGATTCAATTTTATTAGGAATTCTTGTTTGGAATTTTAAAAAATGCATACAGATTGAATACATTATACGGCGTTTGCATTGGGTTGCAACTTAATGGCTTCATCCTTCACTTGTAATCATTTTACCATGTTCAAAATCAAGAAAGATGGCATTCAAACCTCAGTAACTTTTTTTGCCTGACATTCAGAACTTTCATATTTGAAAAATTTCCTCAAAGGAATTATTGAATTTTCCTGCTTCTTCACTGTGAATGCCAGGAAATCTTTCTCATAGATACACTATGTTGCCTTATGCCGAGACCAATTTCTACATTTGTTCAAAATAAGAGTGGTGTATTTTTTTAAGCTGTCAATGTCCAAAATGCTTGTTAATTTTGTCTGACATTGGAGAGTTAGTAATGATTTCTCCAAAAATTGGCTTTTAACGTAGTTAGTCCTTCATCTTTCTGACCTTTGAGAATTTTCAGAAATTTTATCCTGTTCTTTATAAGCCTTTGCTTTGTGATCCAATGGGGGTTTTGGGAGTCTGTGTATAATTTCCTTTGAGTTGACAAAGATCAGGCCAGAGTAAGGTCTTGCTTGACTTTCCTCTGATGCAGTTTATTTACCCTTCATCTTTTTACAAAACTCATGTCCCTCTGTGGTTTAAATAATTTTGCTTCAAAAAATGGAAAGTTCACTGCTTGTGTTGTAAAATCCAATATGATTTGAAACAGCATTCAATAGGATGACATTTAAATGAATAATTACTTAATGATTACTACCTTAATTGTTCAGGCACACAGTTTATTATTTTATATGTCACAATTCCAAACCAAGGATTCATTAAAAAAATACTTGAAATAGTGAGCATGTTTGGTGATTGACTGGCATACGTGAATTGTTGTAAATTATTGGTCATCTTTCTCTTTCCTCCCCCTGGAGGGGAGGGGTTTGATGTCTGAAGATGTAAATAGATGGTATCTTATTTACAACATCAAAACACACATAAGTAACCATTGTGCACAAGCTCAGTGATCTCCAATAAATCATCTTGGAAAGTTTGACCTTATATTTTAAGTTAAGAAGTCACGGGTTGTTAATGTTTACTACTCTTGCTATTAGCTTTCTACTTTCGATAGATGTTTGTATATTTTAGGCTGGTTGAAGCCAATGTGGCAGATAAGTGGAGATTTCCATTAGAAAGCAATGAGGCGTTTGGTGATATTGACACATATTGTTTTGAGAACAGGAACTATTTATTTGCTCTGCTCTCCCTTTGGCTGATGAGTTAAAAGCAGCGTGCTGCTAAATTTAATGTCCCAGTTCCACCCCTTGTTTGTGGGGATTTAGATGATCCAACTGGGGTAATGACAGGACATAAATATCCCAGGAAAGTTAAAGGATAACCATCTCTGTCAAGTGTTCCTATTCATTATCCAGTATTCCTATTGGTGTGGGCTTCAGGTGAGAACAAGACTAAAGCATGGTGGAAATTTCAGCTGTGGGGGAAGCACCACAGCCAACAGCTACTGTCTGGATTCCTGCTGAAGAGTTAGCACTCTGAGACGCCTTTGGTTGCAGCTACCCATGGGGAAACATCGCTCATCACCATTCTGGGCTTTCAGATGAAGGGGAGAAATGGATGCATTGTCGAGAAAAGGAATGCTTGGGACTATTTAAAAGGCAAAAATCTAAGTAATGTGATCAAAGCACAATGCTTGAACAGAATCACAGTAAGAAGTTTAACAACACCAGGTTAAAGTCCAACAGGTTTATTTGGTAGCAAAAGCCACACAAGCTTTCGAGGCTCTGAGCCCCTTCTTCAGGTGAGTGGGAATTCTGTTCACAAACAGAACTTATAAAAACACAGACTCAATTTACATGAATAATGGTTGGAATGCGAATACTTACAACTAATCCAGTCTTTAAGAAACAAAACAATGGGAGTGGAGAGAGCATCAAGACAGGCTAAAAAGATGTGTATTGTCTCCAGACAAGACAGCCAGTGAAACTCTGCAGGTCCACGCAACTGTGAGAGTTACAAATAGTGTGACATAAACCCAATATCCCGGTTGAGGCCGTCCTTGTGTGTGCGGAACTTGGCTATCAGTTTCTGCTCAGCGACTCTGCGCTGTCGTGTGTCGCGAAGGCCGCCTTGGAGAACGCTTACCCGAATATCAGATATTCGGGTAAGCGTTCTCCAAGGCGGCCTTCGCGACACACGACAGCGCAGAGTCGCTGAGCAGAAACTGATAGCCAAGTTCCGCACACACAAGGACGGCCTCAACCGGGATATTGGGTTTATGTCACACTATTTGTAACTCCCACAGTTGCGTGGACCTGCAGAGTTTCACTGGCTGTCTTGTCTGGAGACAATACACATCTTTTTAGCCTGTCTTGATGCTCTCTCCACTCCCATTGTTTTGTTTCTTAAAGACTGGATTAGTTGTAAGTATTCGCATTCCAACCATTGTTCATGTAAATTGAGTCTGTGTCTTTATAAGTTCTGTTTGTGAACAGAATTCCCACTCACCTGAAGAAGGGGCTCAGAGCCTCGAAAGCTTGTGTGGCTTTTGCTACCAAATAAACCTGTTGGACTTTAACCTGGTGTTGTTAAACTTCTTACTGTGTTTACCCCAGTCCAACGCCGGCATCTCCACATCATGAACAGAATCAGCCAAACATCAACATGAGTGTTTGAAGAACTTAAGTCACTTGAGAAATAATTAATAAAATTACATTCCAGTGGAACAGCTATGGAAACCTCATTGAAATATACCAAGGGAAGAGTTTCTGCTCAGAGCACAATTGGTGATCCAGTTGCAAATTCCACTAGTTTTGAGCTGTGATTTTTCTTCAGTTTCCATTCAAAGTCATTTGCATATCAGCGCGCACAAAATCTACCATGAACCAGTGCAATTGGGCAGCCTTTTCCAATGTGATTGTTTTAAAAAATATATATTTTACTTTTATATTAATGTATTAAGATTGAAAACTTTGTGCAGTTTGAGTAATACTGCTGAAAATGGGTTTATCATTTTAAAAAAAAGCACTGTAAATCATTGTCTGGACCACTACCTGTGCATAATCTATACAGAACCACTTGCTAGTTATATTGACGTACAGTAGTCACTTTCTTAGTAAGTTAATGTCCCCAAATGCCCTTGCATCCAAAAGAACCATTTTGATTTTAAGAGCCTCCTCCCAGGGCTGGCAAACGGGTATATTTAGTAAAAACTCACAATGAGGATTAATTCAGACTGGGAGCATGGCTAACTTTGTGGACAAGGCTGCTTCAGTGTGATTTATTGGCTCAAAGTAGCACAGAAGGTTGCAGAAGCTCAGTTAGCGCTGAGTGTAATTTGGGCTTGAAGTTCCACAATTTTTTGGACTGGCTTAGCTGATTTCACGTGAATTATGCTGAAAGGAACAACATAACCTACCAGAAGCTACTGGTCCTTATTTTAAAATGGTGGAGCTATTTGGAGGAGAAATTAGTTTCACCTGAGTGGGCGGCATGGTAGTTAGCACTGCTGCCTCACAGATCCACAAATCCGGGTTTAATTCTGGCCTTGGGTGACTGTCTGTGTGGAGTTTGCATGTTTTCCCTGTGTCTGTCTGGGTTTCATCTCGATGATCCGGTTTCCCCCCTCAGTCCAAAGATGTGCAGGTTAAGTGGATTGGCCATGGTTAATTGCCCCTTAGTGTTTCAAGAAGTGTAGGTTAGACTGATTAGCCATGGTAAATGTGCAGAGTTACAGAGATAAGTAATATACACTGTCAGAGATTTGGTGCAGACTCAATGGGCCGAATGGTTTCTTCTGCACTGTCGGGTTCTATGATTGTATTGGATAAGTAGTTTCATAGAAACGCAACTATAAGTTTTACCTATTCACTACATTACTTTTTGAATTACACCAAGTACAAATTAAGCTTGTTAAGATGTTATTAAACTGGAGAGAATGCAGAAGAGATTTACAAAGATGTTGCCAGGACTCAAGGGACTGAGTTATAGGGAGAGATCGGGCAGGCTGGGACTTCTTTGGAGTGTAGGAGACTGAGGTGTGATCTTATAGAGGTATCTAAGATCATGAGAGGCATGGGTAGGGTGAATGCACTCAGCTTTTTTCCCAGGGTTGGGGAATTAAGAACTAGAGGGCTTGGATTTAAGTTAAGGGGGGAAAGAATCAATTGGAACCTGAGGAGCATCTTATTTACACAGAGTGGTACATATGTGGAATGAGCTGCCAGAGGAAGTGGTTGAGGCAGGAACATTGACAACATTTAAAAGGCATTTGGACTGATACATGGATAGGAAAGTTTAGAGGGATATGGGCCAAATGCAGGCAAATGGGGTTAGCTTAGATAGGAATTTTGGTTGGCATGGACCAGTTTGGGCCGAAGGGCATGTTTCCGTACCAGAGATTCTATGATTCTATAATTCTGCAATCTTTTGCACTACTTTGAATGTTTCTATACATCCACCTGCTCTGGATAGAATTAATCCAGTTACCATTGTGACAAATGTAAGTTTCTTGAGCTACCTCCAATCTCTTTGTTGATGTAACTCCTTAGAAGATTGATTTCAAGGTATAACAAATTCTGTGAACTTGTAATTTATTTAGGCATATATGTGTGTGTTTATGTTCCATAAGGCCTTGATAATACTTTGGTTTGTATATGAGAGATGCATTATCCTTGAAATGAAAAATCGAGTGCCTTATTCTTTATTTTGTCCTATTATTTAGAATGCAATGCTATCTTGAAGGGGAGAAGGGGAAAATCCACCTATGCTTCATATTTATATTTCATATTGATGTGGTATAAAGAATCTGATGGAAGTCTGCAGGAGAGATCAACACGACTGAGCGTCGTAAAATCATATCGATCAGAAGTATGGCTTAACATATTTTAAGTTAGCCGAATAATGGTATCCAAGGAGATTGCAATTCAGCTGCTTTTTTAAATAATACATCTCCTTGAGGGTTCATTTGCATTCCATTGTGCACCATATCTGCTATGGCTCCTGTATTTTCCATGGAAGTGCCTGACTGTCAGACATTCAGAGCTATGAAATACCATTGACTGTATTGATTTTCAGCATAGGTTTGAACCAAATTCCAAGATCTTGTGAAGTATTTCTTCAGTATAATTGCTCAGAGTTCTGAGTGTTTTCCTGTGTTGAGAATAATAGACTAGAAATGAAAGGCTTGTCCAACTGCTGCACGTGATGATTTGTGATCCTTTGCAGTTGCTTCCTATTCCACTGACTCGGATTATGTCTACTGTAAGGCATATGGCTCTGTCACTTCCCTGATTCATCCTCCTCACGTGCTTCGTACCCTCAGTATACAGAATTGAGTTGCACAATTAACATACAGAGGAATGTGTGCTTGGTACGAGAAATTTGAATTACATTGCTTTGATCAGGGATTATTCCCAGGCTGATTGGGTTCTCTTTTAAGAGTTGAGTAACCTTTAATTCTCAAGATTGATGGTGCTTCCCAGGCCATCTGAAATTGAGTATGCTAGTATACAAGGGCAAAGATGTCTGTGCAGATATGGTATGTAAGTTCACTTGATCTTTCCTCACCCTTTTGTTCTGATCTTGTCGAGGGATAACGACTTTCTCTCAGGGCATCATCTATGGCTCTCTAAATGAATGTATGGTAGTTCTTTGTGGTATGAAAGGCCCTGCAATGTAGCAAGCATGTCGGGTGTGAGGGGGTTTTGACCATCTTTCATGAGGGTTTAAGAAACATTTGCTTGAAACATATTCCCTTGTATGCAATATTCCATTTGATATTCGGAGCCATGGAATAATTTTAAAATCTGAAGTCTGCGTTCTTCTTACTGGTGAAGTAATAATTCAAACATATGAATTTCCCATGCTGTGAGCAGTGAAATTACCAGCCACCTAAAACAAATAAATCCTTCCTTTTTCAGCAGTTTGCATTTATTTTGCTCTGTTCTTGACCTTCAGGATCCACTGTTGATTATCTTACGAATGTTTCTTTACTTTGCAGTATTAAAGGTTTTTTTTTCAGAAACCAGGTTGTGACTTTTATTTTAGGATTTTTTGTTTGTCTCTTTCGTGTTAAAGCAAGCCATATGCCACTCCTTAAAAGAGGTTAAAAAGCAATGTATATATCATTTCCTGACACATTACCCATCTCTATTTTTGACCAACACCATCAGTCCATCGGAGCTGTGTTTAATTGTGAAAGAGACACATTACAACTTGCTGCTCCTCATCCCTCAGATTTTTTCATTTTTGCTAGGACTTTCTATACAAAATGACATGGCTGGAAATTGTATGATGATAGTGAGTGCAGAACACTCATCTCATCACCTCTTTGTGGGACTTTTCTGTGTGCAAATTGACTGCTGTGATTCCCTTGATGACAGTGAATACACTTCAAAAATACTTCAAGTTACAGAAGTACTCATCTCTGAAGAAAAGCCATACAGACTCGAAACGCTATCTTTGTTTCTCTGTACACACATGCTGCCATCACTGCTGAGTTTTTCCAGCATTTTCTGTCTTTGTTTCTAAAGTACTTTATTGACTGTGAAGCACGGGCGGCACGGTAGCACAGTGGTTAGCACTGCTGCTTCACAGCTCCAGGGTCCCGGGTTCGATTCCCGGCTCGGGTCACTGTCTGTGTGAAGTTTGCACATTCTCCTCGTGTCTGCGTGGGTTTCCTCCGGGTGCTCCGGTTTCCTCCCACAGGCCAAAGATGTGCGGGTTAGGTTGATTGGCCAGGTTAAAAATTGCCCCTTAGGGTCCTGGGATGCGTAGGTTAGAGGGATTAGCGGGTAAATATGTGGGGGTAGGGCCTGGGTGGGATTGTGGTCGGTGCAGACTCGATGGGCCGAATGGCCTCCTTCTGCACTGTAGGGTTTCTATGATTCTATGATTCACTTGATATAAAAATAAATTGCATCTGAGCATCTGAATGTTTGTTCAATATCCAGTACAGGATGAGCAGAAATTTCCTCCAACTAAATATTGGGGAGACTGAAAATATTGCCCCTGCCACTGGAAGACTGAGAATGCTTTGCCAATTCATGTGTGAACATTGATATCTCTACATCACCCTCCCTGAGGGCGTTGCTTCCTCGACCCCCCCCCCCCCCCACCCCCCTGAGGGCGTTGCTTCCTCGACCCCCCCCCCCCCCCCCCCCGAGGGCGTTGCTTCCTCGACCCCCCCCACCCCCGAGGGCGTTGCTTCCTCGACCCCCCCCTGAGGGCGTTGCTTCCTATATCGGGGAAGCTATCAACGTCCTCTGTGTCCTGTTGCTTGTTGGTGATGGGAGGCCTTGTGGCTGTCCAGCCACCACTGTTTTGGTCTCGTAGTTGATGCGCAGATCAATCTTAACACTGTCACTCTCTAGACCAGTGGTCATATCACGGACTGCATGCGATTCTTTGGCCAGCAAGGTGATGCCTTTTGCGAAATCCAGCTCCATCAACTGATGGGATACCAAAGTCTGCACTTAACATTGCCTTCCTCATGATGAAACCAGCAACCAAGAGGAAAAGGAATGGGGAGAGTTTGCAGCTTTGCCATACTCCTGTGATGACATTGAAGTAGTCAGTGGTGCCCACTAGTTCTAATGTTATAGCTTGAGTCGTGGTATAAGGTTTTTGAACAATGTTGTACAGTCTTGCAATGTACCAGAGTGACTGCCGGTGGGATGCTGTCGAAAGCCTTCTTGAAATCAATGATAACAAGTGGCATCTGATGCTCTAGGCTCTGTGCTTTATGATGCTCTTGAGTGTAAAGATCTGCTTACTGCATGATCTGTCAATCCAGAAAGCTGTCTGTCCTTAGTGAAGGGTACCTTCTACTTCTGCTTTCAATCTATTAAACAGCGCTGTGCTGAAGACCTTGCCAGGTACTGACAGCAATGTTATGTCCCTCAGTTGTAACGGTCACAGAGGTTCCCGTTCTTTGGCAGCTTGACGATTACTCCTCAACCTCCAGTCAGCCAGGCTGTCCTCTTTGGCCCAGATCTTGTTGATTAAGTCTGTGAACTCTGTTGATGGTATTTTTGCCATGTTTCGATACTAATGCTAGTATCGCACAATCCTGTTGCCTTGTTGTTCTTCAGGCTCTTGCTGGGTCTTGGAGACCTCTAATCTGGCAGTTTCGTTCAGGTTGATGCTTAACTGTTGTCAAACTGTAATGGGAAGCTGGAGTGGGGCTGGTTGAGGATCTCCCAAAAGTGAACCAGACACCTTGCCTCCTGCTTCCCCTCCATCAATAGTATCCTGCTCTCCTTACCCTTGATTAGTGCTGTGGTGGTGCTTCTTGTATCAGTCAGTTCCCGTATGATCCTGTACTGCTTCTTAGGAGTCATTCTGATTTGCTGCTTTGTGCCTCTCTGCCTTTTAACTCTATCCATCCTCATTTGTCTTTCCTGCAACTTTTCTTCGCAGCTTTATCATGTTCTCCTGCTTCTCATTGGCTTCTCATCTTTGTTTCAATATTCTTTTCCTTATCGGTGACTGCTAAGCTCAGTGGCAATTGGTGAGGCCTGAACAGTATATGCTAACAGTTTCGCCGTTATTACTGTTGCAAATTCTAGGTCAATGTTTTCAGAAGAAAATCATTGTTTTCTCTCTCTAATAAGCATTTTCATATAGTTTCTGGTTTCGGTCAAATTAGTTGAGTGTGCGAGTAATGTCTTATTGAGCTGTGATCATTACTGGTCCTGAGGAAGTAATAAGAACCTGAACAAAATGATGTTGCAGTTGTTGTTATCCATTTGGGTAGATGTTTTCAAGTTATACAAACTGCACTGTAATTGCTTTTCACATTTTCTCCTCATTTGTTTGCAGTTGTGTTTCTGATTGCCTGTGCTCTGATGTTGATAGTTTGTTACTGGTTTGCACAGTTACATCACCGAGAATTGCATATTGATTGAATTATTGCCTAATGTCATGGTATGATTTATTGCTGCTGGAATCAACAAATTCTTTGTTTGCTTCTGATAGTGCTATAGGCAGCTTTGTCGCTTGCAATGTTAAATGTGTGCCACTGTACCAAATTGGCCAGTTTAATGGAAGTAATAAAAAATAAAATCTTACAGTGGAAATTAAATGGGTAAGAAGGCATGAAATGCACTGCAGAACCAGCTCCAACAAAATCAGTGAAGAAATGTGGCTGTGAAGGTTGCAGCGAGGCAAGAAGCCATGCTTATCCTTCCTTCAAAGAAATTCCATCAGGATGTATTGTGTATGCTGGTTATTCATTTTGCTTCTGTTTGAGAGCCTTGCTTTCTGTCTTATTTGAGCACTTTATCTAATTACTGTGGAACTGTCAGCATCAGAGAAATGTTGAGAAGGTTATTAATGATAGGCAAGTGCGTAAACCTATTTAATTATTTGTAAATAGAAGCAAATTCCTGTGGATGCTGGAATCTGAAAAACAGAAAATGCTGGAAAATCTCAGCAGGTCTGACAGCATCTGCAGAGAGAGAATAGAGCCAATGTTTGGAGTCTGGATGACCATTTGTCAGAGCTGAAGACAATAGTAAATAGGGCGATATTTATACTGTTAGGGAGGGGAGGTGGAGGAGAGAGTTTATGCTCTGAAGTTGTTGATCTCAGTGTTCAGTCCGGAAGGTTGTAAAGTGCCTAATTGGAAGATGAGGTGCTGTTCCTCCAGTTTGCGTTGGGTTTCACTGGAGCATTGCAACAATGGACGTGTGGACAAGAGAACAGGATGGTGTGTTGAAATGACAAGTGGCAGGAAGGTCTGGGTGATGCTCGAGGATGGATCAAAGATGTTCTGCAAAGCAGTCACCCAGTCTGTGTTTGGTGTATCCAATGTCGAGTAGACTGCATTAGAATCAGCGAGTGCAAAAGACCAGATTAAAGGAGCTGCACATGAAGCTCTGCTTCACCTGAATCTAGTAATTAGGCCCTTGGTTGATGAGCAGGGTGGAGGTAAAAGGACAGGTGTTGCACCTTCTAAGATTGCGGAAAGGTGCTGTGGGCAGGGGGGTGAGGTGTTGGGTGTGATGGGATGGGCTGTTCAAATCTACAAATATATATGTAGATGTGCATTTGAGTGACCCAGGCCACATTTTCTAAACCAAGATGATTAGTTATCACTTCTAACAAACAGCACAGGATCAATTTGTAAATCCTGATGGGGGATCAGAATTTTGTTTTTACCTGTCAGATTATACTATTGCAGATTATTCACCATCGTCTGTCGCACCGTTACAATTCTTTAAGAGCTCAGATATATGTCAAAATATGTCTATTTTCTGTTTTACGGGTGGATTTTAAAACTTTTAAAAACATACTCCACCTACATTGCCACAGCATTTCAGCTGGTTAACACAAGAATAGCGAATCGTCCAAGTCAGTAAGGACCCAAGGCTATACCCACTCTATAACAAAATTCATGTTGTCATTTGGTAGGACAGAAGTTGAGTGTTGCTGGAAAAGAAGACATGCTGTCTAAGCTTTTTGCACTCATCAGGACAGATCGCAAGATGACCATTAGTAAAGGGAACAACAATTTATACTGCATGAGAAGAGAGCCAATTGATTGGTAGAGGGGTTGCCATTGTTTTTCCGCAATACTAAACCTCATATTAAATCTGATTGCTTGAAATTGTTCCCCTTGATAAAATGTTAGTAAATAACTGCTGCCTTAGGAATTTTTTATTTCCTTTGGGAATAATTTCACGAGCCAGGAGTTAGCAAATATAATGAGTGCATCTCCTTGTGCTATAATGTGAAAGAGTTTGATCCATCAGAAAAAGTTAAAACTTATCCTGCATGCCCTGGTCATTTCAGTGAATGCCTGCAGCCGATCAGAGACAATCTACAAGGCAAGCTAGAACAGTGCAACCATCTTGATTTAATGAATTAGAACAACTTCATTTTGTTGCTTTGATTCAAACTAGCCTGAAGTTATTGGTCCTCTGAATCCTTCCATTACTCCCGGTCTTACTGCTGAAATAATTCCTCTCTGGGAAATGCAACATTCCTCATCTTGCACACTTCCACTGCTGCAAAGTAAGTTGGTGATCCTGCAATCGTGCCATCTCCAAATAAAGAATGAAAGAAATGGCCTAAGGTAGCGGCTTGGTGTACAGCAGAATGGGGAATGATCACACTCACCTTGCGGGAAATTCAATCATTAAACAGCTCTTCAGGAATTATGACAGCATCCTAATTGCAATTGGAGATTGAAATTCTCTCAAAGGATGAGGGAGAACTTTGCTACAGTAGGCAATCCAACAAGTGAATGTTACTGGACAAATCATACTCTGTCTTCCACAAGCCAATAGATTTAAGCTCTTATGATGAATTCCATGTGCAGAATGCCATCTTATTGCAGAGTGATCTCTTAAAAGAGTCTGTCTTCTATGTGGTCCTGTTTTAATGGATTTTCATTAGGAACTGGAGAGTTTACAGTATTGAAGTTTACTGTTTATTCTTCAGTGTGCTGTTTCTGTTTACACGTGAAAATGAGTACGAAGAATAAACAAAAACAATGCTGTTACCTGAACCTGAATACACAGCAGGTCCATCAGCACCTGTAAAGGAAATGTTTTCAAGCCTATGTCCTTTGTCAGAACTGTGTGACATATCATCCTGTCTTTTTCCGTGTACGGTTGAACCTGCTGTATATTTCTTGCATTGTTTCTTGATGTCCTGTGTACATTTTCCCAGAACAACCTGATGCCCTCTATCCCCACTATTTAATTCCGGTAGAGATGGGAGTCCTGCGGTGCTCCTTAAACACTCCAGCAATTTTCTTTCTACATCTTGGAGTCTTTCATTGTTTTCCCTCTCGATCACTGCATGGGCAGCTTTAATTTCTCTGGTGAATTTTTAACATTTTGTTGGCAATTAAGGAAGCCTATATTGAACATTAAAAATAATTTTTAGTTCAGTGATGTGTTCACAGGCAGTGACATATAGAAAGCAGCACTTGATTGAGCAGCCTTGCTTACACTGTTATCCAGCATAGCGTGAAATTACAGTACAAGCATTACCAAGAGGTTTAATGCACACACACACCCTCTCTCCATATTTCTTGTCTATCTCTGTACTTTTATATTTTGCCTTTGCCTTTTTCTTCCTCTCTTCTCGTTTCTGTACTTTTTCTCCCCCCGCCCCCCCCCCCTCACTTTTCCCTCTAAAATCCCAGAATTGTCTAAACAGGAACATTGGATTGGAGTATTGCTTTCTGTTTTTGATTCCATTGTTTGCATATTGTGTATCAATGATGCTGTAACTTAACCTGGGGGGTAAGTGTAGAAATCTGCCACAGAATCATATTTTCCATTTGTTTACATTACAAAGGACCCAAACTGTGTGAAGGAATCCACTTTGCTAAGATTTATTTCTATTTTTTTTATTTGCTTATAGAAAATGGTATGGTATACTTAATAAATATAATAGGAATGATCAGCTAATCAGTTTGGTCATTCAAAGGAGACCATAACAGTCTCAAACTCTTTCCTTCTGCTGTCTGATTTTCAAACTCTTTGATCACCTGCCTACCTTACAATGCTGGCTTGTCAGTGGTTACATATAGATCTAAATTATACCAAGTATGGTGTATACCATAATAGAACAGGTCATCTTGTTGATGATAAAAGTTAGCAAGTAATGCACTTTCCAAGTTTTATTTCTACATTTATGGGTGGCTCAGTGGTTAGCACTGCTGCCTCACAGCGCCAGGGATCCGGGTTCAATTCCAGCCTTGGGTGACTGTGTGGAGTTTGCACGTTAGAACCATAGAAGAACCATAGAAAAATTACAGCTCAGAAACAGGCCTTTTGGCCCTTCTTGTCTGTGCCGAACCATTTTATGCCTAGTCCCACTGACCTGCACTTGGACCATATCCCTCCACACCCCTCTCATCCATGAACCCGTCCAAGTTTTTCTTAAATGTTAAAAGTGACCCTGCATTTACCACTTTATCAGGCAGCTCATTCCACACTCCCACCACTCTCTGCGTGAAGAAGCCCCCCCCCCCTAATATTCCCTTTAAACTTTTCTCCTTTCACTCTTAACCCATGCCCTCTGGTTTTTTTCTCCCCTAGCCTCCCCGTGTCAGTGTGGGTTGCCTCCAGGTGCTCTGGTTTCCTCCTCCAGTCGAAAGATGTGCAGGGTAGGTGGATTAGCCATGCTAAATTGCCCCTTAGTGTCAGGGAGATTAGTAGGGGATATGGTGGATTACGGGATAGGGCCTGGGTGGAATTGTTGTCAGTACAGGCTCGATAGGTCGAATGGCCTCCTTCTGCACTGTAGGGATTCTATGATTCTATGAAATTTGAGTACAATACGAATAAGCAAAATAAACATGAAGACCTGGATTTTCCTAACTCTGGTAGTAATTCATCAACATTAAATGGGCTATCATTGGCAGTATAGTCAGAAAATCTAGGCCATAGTTTCAGCAACCCTTGCAAGGTTTTGTCCTATAAAACATCTGAAGAATAACTGGAAGTTGCAATAGAATTTAGGCAACGTAGAATAGACTGAGATTCATGCTGACACTGTTTTTCATTGTAACTGCGTGTGTTACGTTTACAACACACTTGCTCTGTTAGAAAATCATGCATCGATGTCACTGAATATAATTCAGGCAGTCTGCTTAGTTGATATTTATGTCTCAAGTCAATATCTTTTTTAGAAGAAATAAACATTATTTAGCCATTGTGATTTTATGATCCCTGTGGGGGAACCGTAAACTAAAATAACCAAATTTACCCAATGAACGAATTACCAACAATTTTTGTAACTTTAACACAAACCGGAATCGACGTGAATAAAAATTGAAATAACAAGCCAAAGATACTTCAAATGAAAAGGTGAATTTTACTTTAAATAATTGATACATTAAAAGATATGTCTTACAAAATCACAATCCCAACAGTACTGTGGGTGTTCTCACTGCACATGAACGTCAGTTAAAGGAGGCAGCTCACCACGCACTCGAGAGCAATTCGGGATGGGAAATAAATGCTGGCCCAGCCAGTGATGCCCACATCCTATTGTTACCATCCCAGCTGATATAACTGGATGGGAAGATCCCAGAATGGAACCTTGGCTCAAAAGATTTTAATTTTCTCTACTTTGACCCTGTCTCCAGCTTTCTGTCCTATTTAACTATAATTTACACACACCTACATCCTGTAAATGTGCTTTTTGTGTTATCTCCTTTGCTGAAGCTCCCTGTTTTTTAACACCAGCTACTACTTTGTCTGTCTTGTGTGTCTGGCCACATACAGCTGATGTGACAGAATTTCTTTCCTGTCGGTGGTGCTTCCAGGCCAAAGGTCGCTAGGTCATATGACCCAGTATTTCTTATTGTCCAATTGATTTGTTTACAATTGATGCAAACTCTTAAATGGCAATTTTAAACAGATTTCACTGACCTCTTTTTTTAAAAAAAATTACAAATTCTCCATACCGTACTGCGTCCAGGACAGAGGTTGCCGCACACTGCTGTTGCCAAACCCGCAAAAAGAGCTGCTGAGTTTCGTTGTGAAGTGCTTTAGGGCATCCTGAAGTGTGTTTAATGCAAGTAATTTTCTTTCCATAACATGGAACCTTTTTTAGTAGAATTAAACTGATATGGTGTTCTGATTTATTCCAATTTAATTACATTACTGTTTTCACGATGGATCTTTTAAAGTCAATCAACTGTTTTCGACGTATATCCATCCTCCTTTGCTGCGAGTAACTCCTTTAAAAATCCTGTAGTTTTGGAAGTTACTGCTACACAAACTGATGGTAACTGATCAACTTGCATGTCAATTTCATCCAAAAAGTTCCATTGTGTATCCTATAACTCCCATTCCATTGTGAGGAGCAAACACGATATTTGCTATTGTATGCACGTTTGGACAATAAAATGGGATAGATATAGAAAGCATTTCCTAAGTGTACTGCTGAATACCCTGACCTTAAAATGGAAATTGTTCAGAGTAGTCAAATGAAAATTTGATTTTTCTATAACTGTACTGAAAATGAACTGCTGTCGCCAAATAAGAGGCAATTATACTGCTGTGTATAATGAATAGAGACAATACAAATGAAGTAAAATGTTAAAAATTTCAGGAAAATAACAAAAAAATGTTGTGGCACAAGGAGGAGGAAATTAGAAGCAGTCTAGGTCTGTGCAATGCTTCTATCTTGTACCTAAAATTAAAACCAAATATGCGTTTTCTTTTCAGCTGAAGTTGAGATGATAAAGCTGGCTGTTGAGATAAACACAAAATTCTGGAAACATTTCATAGAAATTTCATAGAAACCCTACAGTGCAGAAGGAGGCCATTCGGCCCATCGAGTCTGCACCGACCACAATTCAGCGGACCAATATTGTTATACTTGCAGCACAGCATTTATAGGACACTGTATGGCTGTGCATATTTTGTAAAGCAAGTTTCAGATCTGAGGGGGACATGGCGTAGACAGTGCAGCTGGACACTGGTATGCAGGGCTTCTCTTTAGAGGGATTTTTGGGTTGGGTCACTTTTTCTTGATAATTGGGAGCCGATGTGTATTTTAAACTGCAAATAATTTCATTATATCTCATGATGTTTCAGAAACGCACTTGATAAACATCAGAGTCCTTTAATATTAAGAACACTCAGCCAATTTACAGGCAAATATAGGTATGGACAGACACATGTATTAGACTATAGGCATGGGCAGACACATGTATTAAACAATGGGTATGGGCAGACACGTGTGTATTAAACTGTAGGTATGGGCAGACACATGTATTTTCTTCAAGTTATATTTGATATATTTTGTGCTAGATCATAGATCTTGTCATGAAATCTTTAACCCCCCCCCCCTCAAATTCCACCCCAATAAGTATAGAATGAGCAACAGTAGGACTGAATGGTCTGATAGTTTAACACACCATACACACTCCAGTATCTGAACTCAACCCAAGTTGATGAGATTTAAAAAATCAACTTTTGAGCAACCATAGAAGCCCCAAGTGAAGTGAGTTTGAGGTTCTTTCATACCTGTTGTAGATTGTTACAGCATGTAAATGGGTCATTCAGCTCAAAGTCCACATCGGTGTTTTTCTTGCAAGATTCATAATCTAATCTCCTTTACATGCTCATGCTCATCCTCTTGCCCTTTAATAGTCTACATTTTCGAAACAACTTGACCCTATGTGATTTAAATTTCCCTGGACTTTCTAATGACTAAATCTCCAATCTGGATATTTTTATTATTTAAAATATATTGGAATGTATCTCCTTAGCCAAGCCTACTGCCACGTGCCACTCCCTTGCTCTGAGATAGGGCCATGGGAACTTTGACATCCACCCAAGCAGGCAGTTGGGGCCTTAATTTAACGTCTCAACAAGATGCCACTTGTGGGAAAGTGGGGATCAAAACTCCCTGGAAGAGGGAAAGGTGGCAATGGGCAAAACTAAAAATTGAAAGTAAGGATCCACCCGGAACAAACAGTCAACTTGTGTCCTAATACCAATGTTGAATTCTACATCTGCATTCTGACAGGCTGATGAGCTTTTCCCATCAGATAAAGTTTTAACAAAATGAACATCTTGCCATTATAAAATATCGTTAGATTGAGGTAGTGTCTTACCACTCTAAATTGCCAGAAAATTGTGGCAAAGTCATGACATGGGAAATAAGCTTGTGTGAACAGGAAGTCATGGTAAATATTTGTATATATATTCCAGTAAGGTTTATTAGAGAGAAATCAGGAGCAAGGATGCTGGCTGATTTTTCCCTCGACACCTCAAGCAAGGGTTGCTGAACCAACCCCCCCCTCCTTCAGTTTCATTGCCCACGTTAGGTCATGGGTTACTATTACAGTGGGTTTGCTTCTACAAATGTGGAATTGCAGCAGAACTACATCAGGCTTGTAAATGTGTAGTGGTGTTCCAAGCATTATCTGCCTTCTGCAAAGTGGCACTTCTCATCAGTGAAAATGTACATGGAGTTACTATATTACTCAGTGGATATCCCAGCTCACTCCACTCCGTAAAGTGCTGTGACTTGTTTTGTAGGCAAAAGCAGTAACCATTTTGTACATACAAAAATTCTCAAATCATAGTGAGATTAATGACTGGTTAATATTTTGTTGATGATATTGGCTGAGGGAGGAATGCCAAACAAGATAAAATCATTCCCTTTCTCTCAATTGACTGTTATATGCTTGAGTTACGCAAAGTTCAATGAAAATTAAATCAACTCCTGGTTGTACAGGTCCATGTAAATCTTGAATATTATAACCTTGTTATCGAATAGCCAGCCTTTGTTTATACCTTCCATGATGAATTCTGGTTGTGGAATCTATATAAAAATGTGACTACTAATGCTGTCAAATCATTGCAAAATAACAGTTTGTTTATATGTCCCATCACTTTACAATGTGAAGACATGATATGTCAGACAATGGGGAGCATGGGCATTTTGCAGTGATTTGAAGTCATGGGTAAGTAAGTTAATTTCCCAAGCTTGTATTTATTGCTCATGCTTCCCCTTTTCATAATAACCTGAATGAAAATTGTCCACAATTCTTCAATTGTGAGAATACAAATAAAAATGTTTCATATCCAGAGCTTTATTGCAGTTATAATGCATGCTACAAGTTACCAAGCATTTATAAATTTACACTAGTACTCTGCTTCCAGGTTTCCGGGAATGTTAATATGGTACTAAAAGTTGTCTTTATTAAACATGCTAATTACACTATAACAAGTTTATAAACGACCATGCACTTGCAGCTGCTTCAGGTTTAGGTGCTGTTTTATCGTGGGATGATGAATTGTTGCCTGGTTTCAATTCATGTCGGTGGGAGGTTTGGATTTGCAAGCAAGTGTTTTTAAGGCTTATAATCATATGCTAATTAACATTTTTGTTTGGCTGTTATCTCTTCCTCTGCTTTGCACAGCTCCCATGTGTTGCACCAAATAAAGTAGGTTGAATTGTGAAGAAACTCTCTCTGTTGTTTGGCTTGTGTAATGTGCTGCCTAGTGTGGTAATCAGCCACATAGACTAGGAAGGTTGATTTCTTGTTCCATTAATTAGCACAGGTAATTTTTAGAAAATTTCCACGAGAGATGCATCAGTAGCCACTGTGCCTCCCCTTTGACAGAAAGGTATTTTCTGCTTGTGTGGGTGAGTTAGAGGGTTCACTGGGATCGTAAGGAATATGCCTTCAAACCAATGCCTTCAAATTCTTGCCTTCAAACAACCACGCAACCTCAAACAGACCATTGTCCGCAGCAAACTACCCAGCCTACAGGAGAACAGTGACCACGACACCACACAACCCTGCCACAGCAACCTCTGCAAGACGTGCCGGATCATCGACACGGATGCCATCATCTCACGTGAGAACACCATCTACCAGGTACACGGTACCTACTCTTGCAACTCGGCCAACGTTGTCTACCTGATACGCTGCAGGAAAGGATGTCCCGAGGCATGGTACATTGGGGAAACCATGCAGACGCTACGACAACGGATGAATGAACACCGCTCGACAATCACCAGGCAAGACTGTTCTCTTCCTGTGGGGGAGCACTTCAGCAGTCACGGGCATTCAGCCTTGGATCTTCAGGTAAGCGTTCTCCAAGGCGGCCTTCACGACACACGACAGCGCAGAGTCGCTGAGCAGAAACTGATAGCCAAGTTCAGCACACATGAGGACGGCCTAAACCGGGATGTTGGATTTATGTCACATTATCAGTAACCCCCACAGCTTTCCCCCTGGTCTTGCAGAATCTCACTCGCTGTTCTGTCTGGAGACAATACACATCTCTTTAACCTGTGTTGAATGCTCCACCCACATTGTCTGTACCTTTAAGACCTGGCTGGCTGTAGAGATTCGCATTCTAATTAGTATTCTGTAACTTGAGTTCTGTGTCTGTGCACTGTTTGAGAGCACATTTCCACTCCATCTGACGAAGGAGCAGTGCTCCGAAAGCTTATGGTATTTGCTACCAAATAAACCTGTTGGACTTTAACCTGGTGTTGTGAGACTTCTTATCGTAAGGAAAACCAGCAATATGTGTCAAAACTGAATAGCAAGCAGCTCTACCAGCAATGGAATGTGTGTATATATCACCATAGCCTGATCTTGGGATCCATTCTTGCCCATCAAATCAAAATCGGGACCTTGCTGTACAGTGAACTCCGTTGTTCCATAGCAGAGTTCACTGGCTACGGCAACCACCATAAGATGGAGTGAAATTACAACTGCCTAATCCGTAAATTTAAAAAGCAGAATATTTTAAAATGATTCATGAAACATGAACATCGCTGGCAGGGCTAGCAGTCAATGTTCACTCCTAATTGCTTTTGAGAAAGTACTGGTAAACCGCCAGTTTAAATACAGCTCACTTGCTATGCACAGCAAGAATGGATCCCAAGATCAGGCTGTGGTGATAAATACACACATTCCATTGCTGGTAGAGATGCTTGTTTTTCAGTTTTGACACATATTGCTGGTTTTCCTTAAGATCCCAGGTAAAGGTCAACCACATTGCTGTGGGCCTGGAGGCCAGGCCATGTAAGGGTGGCAACTTTCTTTCCCAAATGAACATTAGTGGGTGGCACAGTAGATAGCACTACTGCCTCATAGTGCCAGGGACCCGGATTCTATTCCCGGCTTGGAGTTTGCACAGTCTCCCCGTGTCTGCATGGGTTTCCTCCGGGTGCTCCGGTTTCCTCCCACTGTCCAAAGATGTGCGAGTTAGGCGGATTGGCCATTCTAAATTGCCCCGTAGTGTCAGGGGGATTAGCAGGGTAAATGCATGGGGTGGGATTATGGTCAGTGCAGACTCGATGGGCGGAATGGCCTTCTGCGCTGGATGATTCTACAATTCTAGTGAATCAGATGGGTTTTTAAGAGGCTAGTGCTTTTAAGGTCACCATTACTGATACTAACTTCAGTTTAATTTCATTTTTTAAAAATTGAGTTTGTGCCAAGGCAGCTGAGAAATTCAATTTGAACTTGTGGCTCTGGATAATTAGTCTAAGCCTCTGGATAACCAATCCAATGCCATAATTACTGTGTCACCAAGTTCCTACATTCACTCTCAGTTTGAGTCAGGTTACAGAGATGTGAGGTTGAAATGATATCTATGAACTTTTGATAGTACTAAGTGTTGCTCGGTTAATGAAATATCAAAGTCTGTGTTCAGAATTCCTGCTCATTATTTTGAGGTTGGGGTGATGCTGTAAAAGTGTGAATACTTTTATTGAATCTAAATCTACTTGTATTGAATCTAAATTAAAGAAATAAAATCGAGAGATTCCTCCCACCCCACCCTCTCGAGTAGTCAAGCTGACAGAAATAAGCCTTCAGCAAGCAATCTTTTGAAACTTGGAAGCTGTTCTTCAAATTTAGCCCAGTACCGCTACTCCTCCACTGAGTGTGAAATCTTCTGAGCCTGACAGTTCTTTAACTTCTACATGCAGTCTGCAGAATGGTCCTTCCTTGCTTCAGTAGCCCCCTGATTTATGATGTTTAAGTGCCTTGTTTATTTGTTGTTTGTAACATGCCTAATGGGTAAAAGCTTCCAGCTTGCATCTTGTATTTGCTATTCCCTTTTCTTTACTCAGAAGGGCATGGAGCACCTTGTTGTTTTAAGCTGATTTTGATGGATTGGTTTTTGCTCCGATTTGCTGCCATCACATCACAGGGCTGACAGACTGTTTAATGAAACTTTTGGTGAGGGTTTTCAGCTTTATTGTTTGAAATACAGCCTAGTGTTTGACGTGGTACATTCTCATCCTCTGGTGACCGTCATTCCCTTGGAGGGCCAAGAGGGAGAGGGGTTATTTAGTGTCTTTCTACTGAATACACAGCATCCTGCTGAGACCTGATGGAATTATAAAATAGAACTTCACCAAGCTAGGGCAGATGTGAATAGAATGATGGTTAAAATAAACCGAGCTGGTTTGTCACTAGAATAGCAGGTTTGTTTGTGAATATTTAAAAACACAATTGCTTACTTTTCATTGGTTTCACTTCTCTTTGCACCTCTGTCATGTAGAAAATGTCAATGCAGATAGACAGTTGCTAATGAATGGCTAATCAACTACTCCAGCATTGTTGCTTCACCCTCCAATCTTGGGGTGGCGTATAATAAATGCCTAATGAGTCGGGGTTTGGAAGACAAACCTCAACGTTGGAAAAATTCCAGCAGTGAAATTTTCAGTCAAGGACTGTGTGTGGGAGCTACATTGAATCACGCCCAAAACATGCAAAGCAGTGCACACTAAGTCTGCCACGTAAAAGCAAGAATAACTTGCATTTATATCGCACCTTTCATGACCTCAGGACCTTGCAAACTGCTTTCCAACAAATGATGTACTCGAAGCGGAGTCACTAAAGTAGGAAATTGGGGCCTGAGGGACAGCTCAGTGACTTTAGTATCATATCTACTCTGTCTCATCTCTGTTTCTTTCTTTATTCCTTTCCCTTCACAGTCCACCTGGTTGTAAGACGTGAGTGTTTTCTCATCAAAGTGAGAGAATTTATGCATTTTCCACACCAGCTCTAGTTCCACGAGGAGACTTTTGCTAATCCTATGAATGCTGGCAACTTGCTGCCTCCATAGAGTTCTCTCCTTCACTCACCATAGAGTGAAAAAGAGAGATGCTGAGAACTGCTGGCAGAATCAAACTGTAGTTCATCCATGTGTGAGATTGCAATCCTGTAGTTAGAGGGAAGGATAATGCACCTCGCATGATTCTCCTATTGAATGCAGGGAAGTAGCAAGCTTGCTGAAGTACAGAGTGGGAACACTGATTCCAGCATTTTGCACTTTTATGAAAATCTGTATATAATTATAGAGCGACACCTTTGTACTACAGGCATTTTCCCCAATCCACTTAAAAGGCAATAATGCCTCGAATTGTTCTTGTGTAAGAATAGTACGCAATCACTAGTGACCTATAATGTGATTTTCAGCAGAGTTTATAAAGTGCTGTCTTGCCTTGGGAGTCTTTTTTTAGTTTCTAGTGCCACGTGCAAACAACCGACCCAGCAAAGTAACTATCTCTGCATTTTCACAAAATACAAATTTGACAAGATGTGTGTGAAATGCTTTCATTGAACTGATTTAATCCTTGCATTAGGTTAGTATATGGAGTTTTATGCAAATCACTAGACTTTAAGCTCTCTACCTTTCATTCTTCTTTATTTCACTTTCTTCTTTTAAATAGGATTATGCAGGATATACGTCACAGAAATAGGTCAGTCAACCCAACCAGCCCATGCTAGTGTTCATGCACCATATGAATCTCCTTCCATCATCTTGTATCTAAGTCTATCATTGTAACCCTCTATTCTTTTGTTCTTAAAATGCTTATCTAGCTTCCCCTTAAATGCAACTGTACTTAATCCCTTCACCCATGCCCTGTGGTGATGAGTTCCACATTCGCACCACTCTGGGTAAAGAAATTCCTTCTTAATTTCCTATTGGATTTCTTGGTGACTATCTTATATTGATGCTCTTCCCCACAAGAGGAAACATTCTCTCTGTGTCCACTCTATCAAAACCGTTGATAGATTTGAAGATTTCCATTAGGTCATCCCTTAGCCCTTTTTCAAAAAAAGACCTTAAAGCCAGTTGGCACCATCTTACTGGCCCGCTGCACTGGTCAGTCAGCATGGTGAGCCGGGAGATAGTGTGTGAAGCTAAAAAACCAGCTCACGCCCTTTGGTGCCACGCGCAGAATTTCCGGCCCTGTTTTGCCAGCAGAATTGGCTTTGCGTCCAGAAAGGGTGCAAAGCCAATTTGAATACTCATGTCATGATTAACGGCTGTTTCCAGCCTCCCCAAGACTTCCGACATCTCACCGTCGAGAATCACCCATGAACCCCACCGGTGTGGACCATGGCCATGCCAGGGGTATCGGAGGTTATTGAAGCCCCCAGATGGTTGGGGGCAAAGCTGGGCAGTGCCCATCAGGCATTGCCAGCCAAGCTGTGTCCATCAGGCTCGCCAGCAGTGCCCACCGGATGCCATAACTGGGGCATGTGGGGGTGGGGCTCTGCAAATGTGGGGGGAGTTCTGGAAGGGGGATGCAGGAGCTCTGCGGGGTGTATGCAAGGGGGTGACTGTCAAAGGGTGGGTGATCAACAAATGGGGGTGGACTGCAGAGGGGGTCGTGATGGGACTCATCAGGAGGGTACCGATGCCCTAATGACAGCGACCCGTGTTGCTATGCGGGTTTACACTGCTGCCGATGATTGGGGAGGGATGGTCAATGTCTGTGGGGAAGGTGAGGGGCAGGAGGTCTCCCAGTGCATTGGGAAAAAACTGGTATGAAACACTCTGGTTTTCAAATTTTCATGACTTTTTTGGCACGATTGCACTCTGTGGATGGGATATTATGGCCTCGCTTGAGCGAGACAGGAAATTCCTGCCTGAGCTCAACGGAGATTTCCATTGTCGGCCCCTCGCCCGCTCCGATTCCGAGGCAGGCGAGGTAGTAGAGTCCCGGCATATATCTTTGTCTAAACTTTGGGCCATCTACTCTAATATTGTATTATGTTGCTCCATATTTACTTTTGTTCTCTAACATCCCTTTGAAGTACTGTGGGTTTTTAAAAATACATTGAAGGTGCTATATAAGCATGTTGTTTAAGCTGTCAATGTGAACAATCCCTATTACAAAAGTTCAGATCCTGGTATTTAGTATGCAGAAGATCTCTCAATGCAAAGGTTTGGGCAATTTGTGGTATATACATGTGCCATAACTCTAGATCATGGTTAGTTATGTAAATTAATACATAATTTAAAATGTATCAGTTGCATGTCCCATGTGTGCTGTGATTGAAGTCTACACGAGCCTAACTAGTGCAGTAACACTTCACAAGAACCCTTCTCTCATTAGATATTCATAGAAGCCCTACAGCACAGGAGGCGACCATTCGGCCCATCGTGCCTGCACCAACAATCCCACCCAGGCCCTATCCCCGAAACCCCACATATTTATCCTGCTAATCCCCTTGACACTAAGGGGCAATTTAACATGGCCAACCCACCTAACCCACACATCTTTGGACTGAGAGAGGAAACCGGATGGAGGAAACCCACTAAGGGGCAATTTAACATGGCCAACCCACCTAACCCGCACATCTTTGGACTGAGAGGGGAAACCGGATGGAGGAAACCCATGTAGACATGGGGAGAACATGCTAAAGGTCGATGAGTTTCAAAGGAAGTAGTTTTTGGATTCACGGATAAAGGATAACTCGACCTGTATGTGCATATATAACATATGTATACTTCTATGTCTGTGTGTACCTGCCCCCCAACATCCTTGTTAATGGAACTCAAAAATAATCACGGTTTTTGGCAATTATATAAAAGGAGAATGTTGGGAACGGCTAAAGCCACGATGAAGCTAAAGCTCAGGTTGATTGGCCATGCTAAAATTGCTAAAATTGCCCCTTAGTGTCCTGGGATGCGTAGATTAGAGGGATTAGCGGGTAAAATATGTAGGGATATGGGGGTAGGGCCTGGGTGGGATTGTGGTCGGTGCAGACTCGATGGGCCGAATGGCCTCTTTCTGTACTGTAGGGTTTCTATGATTTCTATGATTTCTCAGTTCAACTTTCATCCACCCTAAACTAATCATTACAATTTGAGTATGGTTTCCTTTGCAAAAGAAAGTTGACTTCATCCACCTCCCTCCCCTGTCCCATTGTATGGGTTTAATCATAGAAAATACGTCACAAACAACTTGAAGTTTCTTCAGTGATCTAATGTATTTTTAATGTGAAGGGAGTTTTTCTAAAATATCCCAAAATTTTAGTTTGTTTAATCAAGCTTGAAGTAGGATTACACTATCTTAGAATCATAGAATTCCTATAGTGCAGAAAGAGGCCATTCGGTTCATCGAGACTGCACAGACTCTTTGCCAGAGCATGGGCCCACCCCATCCCTGCTAATCCCCCTAACCAACATATTGTTGGGGCAATTCGGCATGGCCAATTTACCTAACCTGCAAGGCTTTGGACTGTGGGAAGGAACCCACATGGACACGGGGGGGAAATATGCAAATTCCACGAAGACAGTCACCTGAGGTTGGAATCTGCTGCCCCACTGTATTGTCCCACTTGTTCTCACTGTATATTCTCTGTACTCTCAATTCTTCAAAACCCATGTTTCTTGGCAAACTATTTTGAGTTACTGTTCAGTACTTTTTTTAATAAACAGTGATGTTTTTTTATAAACCATTTAGCTGCATTGAAGCCATCCCATATTCAGCACAGTCGAATTTGTTTGCTTATGCCACCCAGTATTAATCTTGATATTGCTGCTGCATCATGCACCTTTGCAGCAGGTCCTGTGAAATGCAGATGCTGTCCATTTTGATTAAAAAGCAATGCAGCCCTTGATGCACTATGCCTTAAATTCCTCTAGGTGGAGCTCTTACTGTTGCCAGCTCAACAGTGTCAGTGAAGCCTGGTGAAATTTGACATGCCTTGAACTGAAGGAAGAACCATAGTTTAATCCCCCTTTCTCTAATATATACAAATCTAGGACATTTTGACTTCCTAAATGGGTGTAGGATGCTGACCCCTGTGTGGCCTTTTTGATGTTTTTGTACTGATTGCTAAATTTGTTTACAACAAACATCAATTATCGTGAACTTTTTAAAAATCTTGCAGAACATTTGTTATAGAATGAATTGAGACTGAAGATTCTGCTAACTGTGGGATGAACTGTGAAGCTCCCTCAATTCAGACAGTATTGGGAGGTGTCCCGAACGCTGAACTTTACAAGATAGTTACGTTTTGAAATGTACCTTTAACGCAAAGTAAAACAGAGAATTCTAGATAAACACCTGATGTGTGGGTCAGGTGGATTGGTCATGCTAAATTGCCCCTTTGGAGTCAGGGGGACTAGCTAGGGTAAATGTGGCTGTGGGGATATAGGGCCTTAGTGGGATTGTGGTTGGTGTAGACTTGATGGGCCAAATGGCCGCCTTCTGCACAGTAGGATTCTATGACCCCAGCTCGGAGACATCTCCATGTGATCCGGTTGCCATAGGGAGAGAAACTCGGACCTTTGTTCTGGAAGTTGTAACAGGACAATGTGTAATTACTAAAATGTTTGGGGAATCTGAAAGTGTTTTTAAAAATGTTTGAAAATATTTTTCAGAATTTGCATCACTTGGAGAGGGAGCAATTATAGTTCAAGGAGAATGAGAATGTTGGTGCATGTGGCCTGACAACTCTTGACCTGGAAGCAGTAGCGACATCATAGAATCCCTACAGTGTACAAAGAGGCCATTCGACCCATTGAGCCTGCACCGAATACAATCCCACCCTATCCTGCTAATTTACCCTGCTAATCCCCCTGACACTAAGGGGCAATTTAGCATGGCCAATCCACCTAACCTGCGCATCTTTGGACTGTGGGAGGAAATGTATAAATTAGTAAATATGAGATATCCATTTTGGTAGGAATAACAGCAAAATGGACTGATTATTTAAATGGTAAAAAATTGCAGCACGCTGCTGTGCAGAGGGACTTGGGAGTCCTTGTGCAGGAATCTCAAAGAGTTGGTTTGCAGGTGCATCAGGTAATTAAGAAGGCAAATGGAATTTTGTCCTTCATTGCTAGAGGGATGGAGTTTAAAAACAGCGAAGTTATGTTGCAGCTGAATAAAGTGTTGGTGAGGCCACACCTGGAGTACTGTGTACAGTTTTGATCTCCTTACTTGAGAAAGAATATACTGGCACTGGAGGGGGTGCAGAGGAGATTCACTAGGTTGATTCCGGAGTTGAGAGGGTTGGCTTATGAGGAGAGACTGAGTAGACTGGGGCTATACTCATTGGAATTCAGAAGAATGAGGGGAGATCTTATAGAAACATATAAGATTATAAAGGGAATAGATAAGATAGTAGCAGGGAAGTTGTTTCCACTGGCGGGTGAAACTAGAACTAGGGGGCATAGTCTCAAAATAAGGGGAAGCAGTTTTAGGACTGAGTTGAGGAGGAACTTCTTCACACAAAGGGTTGTGAATCTGTGGAATTCCCTGCCCAGTGAAGCAGTTGAGGCTACCTCATCGAATGTTTTTAAGGCAAGGATAGATACATTTTTGAACAGTAAAGGAATTAAGGGTTATGGTGAGCGGGCGGGTAAGTGGAGCTGAGTCCACAAAAAGATCAGCCATGATCTTATTGAATGGCGGAGCAGGCTCGAGGGGCCAGATGGCCTACTACTCCTCCTAGTTCTTATGTTCTTAAACCAGAGGAAACCCACGCAGACATTGGGAGAATGTGCAGACTCCACATAGACAGTCACCCAAAGCCAGAATTGAACCTGGGTCCTTGGTATTGTGAGGCAGCAGTGCTAACCACTGTGCCACTATGTTGCATGAAGAAAATTAAAATACAGAGGCTGTGTTGCACTCAGAAAGCGCTGTAAGAGGATCAGCGAGTTGAGGTGCAACATATAGGGAGAGTTTCACAAACAGAGCCCTGTTTATGCAAGCCCCAGTAAAGGCTACTTTTGTGAAAGTCTTTGTGTCTGCTATTCCAGTTGCAATTTATAGTTTATACCTACCGTTTATAATTCCATGTTTAATTTACATTGATTCTGATTTGTGTTAAAGTTACAAAAAGTGAAATATTGTCTGGTAGTTTCTTCATTTGAGGTTTGTTCAGTAAATTTGATTATTTTGGTTTATGAATCCCATGGGGAATGTAACAGAAGGTTTGATTTATCTGAAGCAGTGGTTACCTTTTTAAAAATTCTTAGGACTAATTTTTAAACTGACTGACCTACTTGCACTGACTGGGTGTCTCGGAGGATGGCTTCAGCTTTCATGAAAGTGGTTCTTCATTCAGCATCCTCCAGACAGTGTTTGGCAGAGTCTGAGGGAACTATCTACTGTGTCCACAGCTGAAAATGCTATTAAAACCCTTCAAATAGGCAGTGCTGTTTGTGATCTACTCCTGTGTCTTAATTCCTGTGATGTGTAGTTACAGCTTTGCTTCTTGAATCCAATCTCTTACAGCTAATACTCGGAACAAAGTGCAGCCTCTGTGCAGGAGTAAATTAGATTACACAGAGTATCAAATGTAAACATTATTAGTTAAGCTGGCATGTCTGGACATTTGTGTTTCTTTTTCATGCTTCCCAAAAGTTTAAGGTTTCAGTCTCCAGGTGATAAGCCACCAGGAAATATTATTCTAGGCTCCTTTTTATGGAGGGCAAAGCCTATTCTGACAATGCAAGTAACTTTCCTGGAAGGCGTTGAGCATTATATCAGCTGAATTCAACACCAGTACAGCGTCAGCATCGATCAGTGTCAATCTGTTTTCAGTTGCAACTGACTGGATTTTATTTTAGACTTTAATTGTCTATCGGATTCTGAGTAATGTGGGAAATGCAGTCCATTTTACAAACCAAGACTTGCTATAATAGTAGAAAGCAGGTCTACCCCGTTCAGATTACATGATAATACCAGTGACTAACCCGATCTTCCCCAGACGGCTATATAAAAAAAATTAAGCAGGCAAAGATTACAGCAGCATTAACCTACAAGGGAGAAGAGTGCAAATTGCAATTTCGCGCTCTGCACAGATAGGATTGTGCAGCTGGGCTGTGTTCATACGGTTGGTTCTTCACTGTTGACCAATGAAATACATAGCCTGGATTAAAACAAACTCCATCAGGATATCTGCACCAACATAAGGCTTTAAATCCTGTGCAGAATAGTCCATTTATGGTCATAGACTCTCCATATTTTTATTTTATTTATTATTGTCACAACTAGGCTTACCTTAACACTAACACTACAAAGAAGTTACTGTGAAAATCTCCTAGTTGCACCACACTGGCGCATGTTTGGGTACGCTGAGGAAGAATTTAGCATGGCCAAGGCACCTAACCAGCAAGTCTTTCAGACTGCGGGAAGAAACTGGAACATCCGGAGGAAATCCATGCAGACACAGGGAGAATATACAAACTCCACACAGGCAGTGACCCAACCGGGAATCAAACCTGGGTCCCTGGTGCTGAGACACAGCAGTGCTAACCACTTGTGTCACCATCCCCATGTTGAGTAGATTTGATGATACAGGCCTACTCTAGGACATATGATACTGGGACAGCTTGCAGGAATGACCAGTACCATGAAGCCCAAGTCAATATTTGTGGCAGAGCTAATACATGTAACAATCAGCAAACATGCATTGTTTGTTCAGTAGAACTTAGTGTTGCCAGAACAACATTTATTGATATAGTGTATATAATATTGAAGAACAGCTCATAGAGACTTGCTATGCAAAAATGAAAGGCCAACAAAACTGTTAGTGTGGTGGCCAAAAGCTTTGTCAAAGAAGTGAGTTTTAAGATGTGTCTGAAGTGAGAACAGGAAGGTAGAAAGAGTGAGGCAAGGAATTCCAGAGCATGGGTCAAGAACTGAAGACATACTCGCCAATGGTAAGTTGAATTTAGAATTGGCTATGGAGTTTTGAGAAGCTTGAGAAATAGAGAATTGGGAACGACAAAGTCATGAGCATGAGAATTTTAAATTTGAAACATTGGGGTACAAGAAACCAATTTGGATCAGCAAGGGAAGGGGTGATGGCGAACCAGAATTTTGTGAAGAAGGATACGAACAACAGAGCTGCTTTAGAGCTGAACTGTATGTGCATTGAAGAATGGGAGGAGAACATTAGCAGATGATGGAGTTTAAGTTCAACAAAATCTGGGATTAGAAGTCTAATGATGACCATGCAACCATTGCTGATTGTTGTAATTGGGTTGGCGGCGGCTTTGAGACAAAGCAGTCCATATGTTTTTTATGGTTGTTGGAGGGAAGAAGGGATTAAGGTTGCTGGTTGGTTATGGACAAAATGAGCCAGGGATTATCCTTGCTTTCCAGGATGATCCAAAGTAGTGGGCATTTTTTGGTAGAGGAAAGTGAGTAACTGTGCTTGACACGATTCAGCCAGGTCAGGCGGTGGATGGGTGGTAATATGCTCAAGTTTGTGTCCTTTGAACTGAGGCAGTTGAAGGTGGGGGCCATACCAGAGGCAATAATAGATTTACTGAGAACAATGGGTTGAGGGTGGAATAAGGGAGTGGTTAAGTGGATGCATGACTGCAGAGGTATTGTGAATGGAGAGTTTAGGAGTAGGCAGTTGTGAGCTTGAAGTGCCATTCTAGCTGAATGAATGTAGAAGGAAGTGGACTGGGTGTTATGAGAAACACAGTAAGAAGTCTAACAACACCAGGTTAAAGTCCAACAGGTTTATTTGGTAGCAAAAGCCACTAGCTTTCAGAACAGGCTGTCCCTTCATCAGGTGGGTGGGAGTTCTAATTACAAACAGGGCACAAAGGCACAAGCTCAGTTTACATGAATAATGATTGGAATGTGAGTCTTTACAGCTAATCAAGTCTCAAAGGTACAGACAATGTGAGTGGAGGGAGCATTAAGCACAGGTTAAAGAGATGTGCATTGTCTCCAGACAGGACAGCCAGTGAGATTTTGCACATCTAGGCAGGTTGTGGGGGTTACTGATAGTGTGACATGAACCCAAGATCCCAGTTGAGGCCGTTCTCATGTGTGCGGAACCTGGCTATCAGTCTGTTATGAGAAAAACAGGGATGCACAGGTAGAAGGCATTGACTGTGATGGAGGTCATAGAGAAGACACAGGGGATGGTAAAGTTGAGAGGGTGATCATGAATAAGGGTGAGATTTTTAATGGAATTTGAATGCTCATGTGTATGTGTTACACACCTGCACAGAATCCACTTGGCCGAGCAGCATGTGATATGGTGCCAGCATGCAGCTTCAATACTGCCATGCTGTATCATTTTAGGGAGGGACTGGTCTCATGCCAGTACTGCGGTATAACTGCGCCATTTAAAAAAAAAAGTAACATTTTTCACAAAACGAATGGAAATTGATGTTGAATTGTTTTATTGAGGCCATGTTGACAAGGCACTGCAGTCCATTTTTAAATAAAATGTATATTTAACCCAGTAAAGTGGTGGCATTTTTCAGTAGAACCTTTATTAACTTTGCATTAATATAGCTTCCATAATTGATGCAGCCTTGTGAACAAAAATTAGATTCCAGTATGTGAAGAATTACCACACAAACTCTAAACCATAAAAACTAAATTAGGTAAAAACCTTGGAATTTTTTTTCAAAAGTCTTTGTTTTGAAAACTAAATGTTAATTTATACGTGTAGCATAAAGATTATAAGTGAGGTAAATGGGAGGTTGATCTTGTGAGCCTTGCTTTATTTTAAGATCAATATTATTATCTGTGCCGTCTATTTATCTAGCACTGCCTGTAACTATCTCTTTTTATTTATCTCTATACCTGTCACCCTCTATACAGTGGCTTGGATGAAACTGCACTAAGTAAAATCTCTGCAGATGTCACTGAGTTAGAAGGCAGGTCGAATAATAGAGAAAAATGCAGACATGTTCGGAGGAATTAGATCTCATTTTTTCTTTCTCTTTTTTCATTTTTGTAACAGAGCCAATTGTGCAACTTAATGTGGTACATGTGAAATAATTAACTTGGGACCAAGGAAAGGGAATATGTGTAAAATGGAATTGCAGCACAGCATACTGATTACAAAAAGGATTGCAGGAGATAAATAAACTTCACAATGCCCAGATACTGAATTGTGTTAGCAGAAAGATGAATGTTTTTTGTGTCTGTCTCTCTCTTTTGTTTTATGATCTATTTACATAAGACCTTGGTTCGGCCCAATCCAGTAACTACATTCACTTCTGAGAGGTACAGAATCTGGCTGACAGATATTCCACTTCTAAGGAAATATTAAGGACGTTAAGCTTCTTTTCTTTGGCAGAATGGAAACTACTGTCTGAGGTAACTGAAAAGTATTAACAAGTTTGAGTGTGGCTCATTGTTTACCGATAACGGGTGAAGGTAGGGTGGGTAGGTTCAAAGAATAAGAAATTGGGAGTATGAACAGGTGCCCAAAATACGTGAGTACTCTGATGACCCCCTGAGCTCACTCAGTTATACCAGATTGTTCCCCCCTCAAAACTGGCTCCTTCAATTCTCCATTCTATTTTTTTCTGTATTTTTAAAAAAATAAAATAAAATGTAGTAGTGGCAAAATGACCGATGCAGTAACAAGAGTGTCTCAATTCATCCCCCAAGATGATCATAAGCACCTCACAACCAGTGGGTAAATTTTTTGAAGCGTAGTTCTTGTTTGGGGAAGTACAGCAGCTACTATTTTCAAATCGAGATACCGTAATAAAATTTGGCAATAACTTCTACCTACAAGCGGCAGGCTTGCAGGATTGTGTCAGTTCACTCACTGCAGGGAGATTATTTATTTCACAATGATGTGGAGTTGCTGGCGTTGGACTGGGGTAGGCACAGTAAGTAGTCTCACAACACCAGGTTAAAGTCCAACAGGTTTATTTGGAAGCATGAGCTTTCGGAGCGTTGCCCCTTCATCAGGTGAGTGAAGAGTTCGGTTCACAAACCGAATATATAGACACAAACTCGATGACAAAATAATGGTTGGAACGCGAGTCTTTACAGGTGCAGACAATGTGAGTGGAGAGAGGGTTAAACACAGGTTAAAGAGGTGTCAATTGTCTCCAGCCAGGACAGTTAGTGAGATTTTGCAAGCCCAGGAAAGTCGTGGGGGTTACAGATAGTGTGACATGAACCCAAGATCCCAGTTGAGGCCGTCCTCGTGTGTGGAACTTGGCTATCAGTTTCTGCTCAGCAATTTTGCAGTGTCGTGAAGGCCGCCTTGGAGAATGCTTACCCGAAAATCAGAGACTGAATGCTTTTGACTGTTGAAGTGTTCCCCGACAGGAAGAGAACATTCCTGCCTGGTGATTGTCGAGTGGTGTCCATTCATCCGTTGTTGTAATACCTGCATAGTCTCCCCAATGTACCATGCCTCGGGATATCCTTTCCTGCAGCATATCAGGTGGACAATGTTGGCCGAGTCACAAGAGTATGCACCGTGTACCTGGTGGATGGTGTTCTCACGTGAGATGATGCCGGATCATCGACATGGATGCCATGTCTTGCGGAGGTTGCTGTGGCAGGGTTGTGTGGTACTGTGGTCACTGGTCACAATATCATTACGTAATAAATGAAGTCTGAGCTTCAGCTAAGTTTTTAGTAGTTAGCTTTTTTGTGATGTTGATTATATCAGTACTGTTGTCAGTATAATTGAAGATCTAGGGTGGGAATCTCCTGAACAAAATTCTGAGTATCAAATTTGCATTATAACTGGAGTAACTCACGCTGGCTTTTTCAGCAGGATTTTCAAATGAATCTCCCACACTGAGCAATGCAGAGTGCCCTTGCGTGAATCTCGATTAAAAATCAGAGGGCGTGGCCTATTACTGCTGGAGAGGCTGGCAGCATAGTGCTGAGCTAACTACTGCACAGGCGCCGATCTGTCAGCGCCAAGACCTGCGCATGCGCAGTAGCTCCGTACTGCTGGTCTCCCAATCGCTGGCAAGCCCTGTGACCACGCATTGCTAGTTGTGCAAACCACGCCCCCACATTCCAGCACTGGCTCCCCTGACGTGTCCAGGCCAGCCTCGACCCACTGCACCCGATGGCCAGCCCCAGTCACTGGCCTCCTTCCTCTGTCCCCTCCCCCTATAGGTCCTGCCCCCTTGGCAATTCCTGATACCTGGTGAGCAGTACCAAGGTGGCCCGTTGGGCATTGCCACTTTGCTCATTGGGCAGTGGCAGGGGACCAGGCTGGCACTACCATGTTGGCAATGCCCGGGGCACCTCCTCACCCCCGACCTCCTGGAGGACCTCCATGGCCCCCGTTCACTCCTCCAAAGAGGTCCGGCTGCCAGCTCCCCAGAAGTGGAGAGCTATTGTAAACCTGGAGATTTCATTTCTGGGCCTGCTAATTAGTTTGAAATGAATATTTGAATATATTATTCAGCTCTGCGCTAATTTCTGGCATGGAGCTGACGGCGCCGGAAATCCGGCAGCCTGAGACTCTAGGCATGGCGCCCAGTGGCAAGCCCGCTGAAAGGTCTCTGCTTGAGTCTCCCAGCCCACACCACAGCTAAAGCAGCGCAGTGGGCTGGGAGAATCACCTCCCCTAATGCCCATACAGAAGGCTTTGCGGGTAACTATTAATGACATTTCAGCACCATTGATTTCCTGGCATTAAAACTTTTCTAAAGTGGCACTGTTGCAGTTTATTATCATTTAGTCTGTTCAAAGTAAAGTGAATGGACTTGTGTACAGTTTTGTAACAGTGTTGGTAGTTGGCCATTCTTGTATCTGTTGGTCAGTCTTTGTCTCATGGGTGAGCTCATAGCTTAATCCCATTTTATCATTCTAATAACTATAAAAATGATCAATTCACAAAGAAATCATTCAATATTGATAATCTAATCCCCCATTTGAAAATAACCCTATTGGCTTACAACATAAAACTAGTCGAATAGATACTAAGTGGTGGTTCTCGCATGGTTTATGAAAAATTTTATTTGCTAGTGTCACAAGTAGGCTTACATTAACACTGCAATGAAATTACTGTGAAAATCCCCTAGTCGCCACACTCCTGTGCCTGTTCGGGAACACAGAGAATTTAGCATGACCAGTGCACCTAACCAGCACGTCTTTCGGACTGTGGGAGGAAACCGGAGCATCTGGAGGAAAAACACAGACACAGGGAGAATGTGCAGACTCCGCACAGGCAGTGACCCAAGCCGGGAATTGAATTCAGGTCCCTGGCGCTGAGAGGCAGCAGTGCTAACCATTGTGCCACCGTGCCGCCTCACGTGGAAAGACCACAAGATGGCAAATGTAAGAAAGGAACTCCACTCTGGTTTTAACGATGTTGTACATCGCCTTTAAGTGCTTGAAGTTGATACTTGGTGCCTGAAATGTAGAATATAGAATCCACCACTTGAAATGGACTCTGACCTCCTCTTTTTGTCTTTTATGTAACAATAGTTCTAATCCCATATAGCTACCCTCAAGCCGTACCTCTTCCCTTCAACCACCAACTAAAGGTTTGTCTATGACGCATTCCATAACTTCACAGTCGTTTTTTTTTTCAAAATAGATTGTTTATTTCCAGCAGGGATTGAGCTAAAACTTGGTGAATAATATCCACCAAAAATAAGCTTTAGTAGTTGCTCTGAGACAGGAACCTCACATTTACATGCCTTTATTTTTATGCTTTGCAGTTCAGATTATTAGGCCAATTGGTGAAAATGAGGATATTACTAACTCGTATTGTTTCCTGTTGGAATTCAAAAAGGAAATATTGAAATGGGTGGTGATGCACTATTTCATTTGAAAAGAGTGTGATTGAGCAGAATTCCTTTCTAATCTGAGATGCCATTGGGGTATGTTCTGAAAATCTCTGCTTCTGTTCTTCCGTTTAAAATATTCTGAAATTGTGCTTCATGGGCCAGCCGATTCATCTTTCACCGAGAACATTCACCTGAAACAAACAGATCAAAGCCCTGCAGTCATTTTTTTCCCCCACAGTTAATTAGGTTCTGTGTTCACATATACATCATTAAAAGCTTAGATTTCAGCATGCTACATCTAAAGGCAGGAAAGGGAGATAGATGAAGTGATTAATTTAGTCAGCATTGTATTAAATTATGCACTCACTCAGGTGTATACTAACAATTTAATATAGATATAAGCGAGAAACATAAGCTACCAGTGATGCTCAACCAAAAACTAGAGATTTTACAAGTCAAAAAATTGAGAATCTAAAATTAAATTTTGAAATTTCTAGGAATATATAACTTTTGTAAAAAGAAAATGGGGTGTGGGTCCAAAAGTTTCAGGTTTGTCATTTTGGATCTAAGGCAAAAAGCAGCTTGCCTTTTCTCCCTCCAGGTAATTATGGGCCTTTTCTATCATTCCAATATTCTCTATCTTAATTATACTTCTCAACAGCAATCTGCACTGCTGACAGAGGAAACTGAATATAAAGGCTAATAGTACGTGGAATGTACTATTGTCCTAAATATTGTGGAGAATTTTAATCAGGTGGAGGTGAGTAACCATACTAGGGTCCATTTGCACCGCCCACCAGTGGATATTCTCTGTCCGAGAGACTGCCATGAATAGTGGCAGTCTGGACAATTATGGAGGAAGGCAGGAGACATCCAGCAAGGATCATTTGGGAAGCAATGGAAACCTGATTTGCTGACTTCACTTCTCCAGCTTATGGTGAAATAGTGTCCTTGTCGCCACACTGACTGAGATCAGCTAACTCAGCAATTGTACCTTGGCCACTTTTGCTTCATTGAGCCATCATGGAGTCCTGCCCCTGGACTGCATTCTTCTTATTTCAAAGTTCCTCATTCAATTTTTTCCAGCTCTAAGTTTCTACTTTGGCTGAGGTTGTTGTTGTTGTATTTGCAAAGTGAGTAGTCCCCGCATATGTAATTGCAGTACCTGTGACGATGAAGTTAAAGACTTCATATGCCTGCATCTAAGATGGTGCAGGCCTAACAAAGACATAAAGAAGGAGCAGGGCTACCGGGTTAGAGAATTATGTGCTAAGTCCTGGGGAGGGGGATTACAGTGACTGGATTTGACTCCTATTTGGACTTTAACAGAACCATTGATTTTAGTTATCTTTGCATTAAATGCATTGGGGGAAAATTGTACTGTGCTGTTAATCGCATTGCTTCATTCAAATTCTTGAAAAATGTAAATATTTTAATGTAAACCAAAAACTATGAATCACAATTGGCTTTAAAATGATATTGAAAAAAACCTTGCTGAAATCCACAAACACCAAGACTTTTCATTGCACTGATGCCTTTTGGCTGAAACATCTGCACAAATAATACTAGTGCACATGCCAAAAGTAGAAAAGTTATACATTTTTAAAAAACTGCCTTAATTGCACTGCAAAATGTATACAAATACCGTTCCATCTTTTATTTCAAATCATCTCTACTTAACAAAGGCTACAGCTCCTTTGTGCAGCCTCCACCCTAACAATGAATTTCAAGCTCTATACAACGCTGAATTATTCTTGTCTCTCACTTTTTTGGCCACGAGTCTTCTTCCACTCTCCGATCATTTGCTGATCTTCAGAATTTTCATTCTACCTGACCTCTTGTGCTCTGACCTCTCACCTGTCTAGATTGTTGGGAGCTTCCCACGTGACTTTGGCTGTGTCAATTTGTCTGCTGTCCTCATTTACTCTAACTATCTCTATATCTGCTGAAGAGGGTGGGGGTGTTGCTGCTGTGGAGGCTAATTATCCAACACCTCCCCAAGTACCTCTTTCCGGTTAAACAATCATTTTCTTGTACTTAATTTTACATGATTGTGCTGGCTGCACACAATATGGCCTCCTCTACTCTGGGGAGAGCAAACAGACTGGATGACATGAGCCGCTTCATTCAGTCTAAAAGCTTGAACGTGAACTTCTGGTCACTGCTATGTTACTTCTACTTCCTGCACCCATTCTGAGCTCCCTGTCCTCATCCTCCCACCATTCCAGTGAAGCTCAACATAAGTTGGAAGGTAAAGTACGTCAACTTTCACCATGATACTTTACAACCTTCTAGTCCTCAATAGTGAGTTCAAATTCTTTCATTGGGTGAGAGTATCACTGGTCGGGCCGGCATTTCTTGTTCCAAATTGTTGTTGAGAAGGAATTTCTGACCGGAATCGTTGTTCTAATTTTATCATACTAATAAATTGTTGCTTTTTGCAGCTTCTCTAGACCCAACCCAGCTGCTTTAATTGGCCCTGCTGCCATCATCCCTTTTGCAACTTAATCATCCCTATCTTCTACACTATTGCACCTTTTTTGTTCCTCTCTGAACTGTACTGACTTAAAACCTGTTAATCTGCAACATTTTCCAGTTCTGATGAAAGGTCTCTGACCTGAAAAGTTCATCTTTATTTTTCCCTCCACAGATGCTGCCTGACCTAGTGAGTATTTCCAGAATCTTTTGCTGGTATTTCAGACTTGCAGCATCCACGGTATTTTGCCTACAGAAACGTACACCAGAGAAGCCTACAGACCAGTTTAGTCTGTTCACACCTAAATTATTTTGCAATGGAAAATTTCCCAAATAACATTGAAATTGTCAAATTATCTTTAAATCCTGTTCTCCACCATAAATTGCACAAATTACACAGTGCAAGCTAACAGTCTGCGCCTCTTAATTATAACGCAGTGGCAGACTTGTGACTGAAAAAGTCAACATTTGGTAAAATTAATCTTCCTTGTCCTTTGTGCGGCTGTATTTCGAATTCTGCAGAAGCTGTTGAGTTTGATTACTGCCCAATGAATTTATTTTACCTGTTTGACCCTGAGCTGAGTTTCCAATCCTGCTTTCTCTCCATCTGCTGTCTTTCAGCTCTTAGCATTGCCTGACTCTGCCTCTGCCTCAGATCATCTGCTGATGACACTCTCATTCACGCCTTTGTTACTTGTCCTGATATCTCCTTAAGTGGCTCGGTCAAATTTTGGTGGTGATGCTCATGTGAAGCACGTTGGGATGTTTTATTAGATTAACTGCACATTATAATTAAAGCTAAAATTTAAAAGCTATCTTCATTAGTTTAGATCCAAAATTAAATAGGAAAGGCTGGAAATTTGGAATAAATACACACAAACCTATAGGAGCTCGGTCAGTAACTTCAAACAGAAATCTGATGAAGGGTACAGATCTGAAACAGAATAACCTGACTACTCATTACAGATGCTAACTTACCTCGTGTATTTCTAGCATTTTCTGTTTTTATTTTTATCCACCTGTTGGAGTTGATTGTTAAATGTAGATTATGGCAATGGTTTTCCACATAGGTGGAATTGTTGGATCCATGCTACTCATAATTGGAAAAAAAAATTAGTTAATTAGGGAGTGCCAAGGGATTGAGAATTCGCCTTGCAATGCAATTTACTGTGAAGAGTTGACATCTGAGATAACACTTGGCATATCCTCAGGCCATCACAACTAATGGATTGCTTTCGGAATGCACTCACTGTTTTTCTGTATGCAAATATTACAGCTGCAATGCACTCAGTCGGATGGCACAAACGAGGATGAATTAAATCACCAAATAATCTGTTTTGGTAGGCTTTTTCCGAGGGGGAAAAGTTTACCAGGTTCTCAGTTGGACTCCTCGCGTATCTCTGAATAGTTTGAGATCGTCTATGTGCACTTGAACTTACATATGAGATCTTGAAATTTCATCTGAATGACAACATCTACAATAGTACTTCAGCAAAGTATAAACCCAGACTCTTTGCTCAAGTCCTGGAGTCACAACACCCTTCTGAGGAAGAGCCGAATGAGCCAAGCTAGCACTTGCACCAATTATATGCGTAAAAATAGATCTGTTGTACTTGGAATGTTAAGTAGTCTCACAGCACCAGGTTGAAGTCCAACAGGTTTATTTGGTAGCACAAGCTTTCAGAGCACTGCTCCTTCATCAGGTGAGTGAGGAGCAGCGCTCCGAAAACTTGTGCTACCAAATAAACCTATTGGACTTTAACCTGGTGTTGTGAGACTTCTTACTGTGCTTACCCCAGTCCAATGCCGGCATCTCCACATTGTACTTGGAATGCAACTGGCATAGACTTGCAGAGTCCCAAACGCTCTTGGAAGATGGCTTTCTTGTAAACTTCAAACTTCTGGGTCCCATTGATGAATGTAATCAGTTTTCAAGCACCTTTTTTTGTGAAAGCACATAAAAGATATTCAACACATACGTGATTTATGACACATTTGCCTTGCACTTAGTGACCTCAGCCCACTCACTAAATTGAGATATCACGATGATATTCATTTGTATACAGGTAGAACAAAAAGAGTTGAGTGTTTTAATGCTTCTAACTTTTTGGATTTATTTTAAAATAAAACTGTCTACCTTCAGACACGCCATCTTAACCGTACACAGTTTAGGATCAGATAAGTGCAGAATTGTGACTACCCAGCAAATGATCACGAGCAAAATTTTCAAGCATGGTTGCATATTTTAAGGGGGAAGCATATTCAATTTGAGTCTTTTTAAAAATAAAATCTATATTACGAATTTAAACTGTAGAAAGTATTATGATTAATACAGTAGCTACGAATATAGTATAACCGGAAACTTAAGGACACTTTTTTAAAACTGCTGATGGCATCTCGTGTTGTTCTGTCAACAGCAGTTTGACCAGAGCAGGTTTGGTTGGGAAGCATGCACCAATCTTACCACTGACAGATCAGTGCATTGCAGTAGTCCTCTCAGCGTGCTGATTCTGGCGCCTCAGGTGGGATTAGGCCCCACCCCCCACTTACCAGCATGAATCTCCCTGAGGCACTCTGGAGAGCACAGAGTGTCGGAGATTCATTAAACTAAGTACACCCAAAAAACGGTTGGGAAAATCTCCCATTTTCCTGCCTGTTGGGCACTTTTTCTTTTGGGAGAATCCCGGTCCTTATCTGGGGGCTTCTTCCCCATCTGTTAAAGGCTGATAGGCCCCAAGTCAAAGTTCTGACAATGAGTAGCTAAAGCAACGCTTATTCTGTTCATAAATTGTCTTTTTAATGAATCTACAAGGTAGAATTTGAATTTTGTATCCATAAGCTGCCTCGTTCAAAAATGAATAAAGTTTAGTTCCACAGTAGGCATCTCTCAGACATCCACTATTCTGAAAAAAGAGATTAGCATATTTACCATCAAAGTTGCAAAATGTTCAAGTAAGTCCCTATACAAGAGGTGTGACAAGTCACCTTCTTAGGCAGTCCCTTAGGATTGAGGATGACTTGCTTTGATTCAATGGGTTCTGGAAAAACTGATAAGGTCAATGTGCAGACTCTGGCACACTCGGGAGGGATGGTGCTTGAATGGTTGGCTGGATGGGTTGTCTGGAGGCTTGTGTGCTCCCTCTGATGCCTCAATTTTACCCCTCTGCATTCCTGACACAGTCTCTCAGAGTATTCCATGCCTTCTTGAGTAAGCCTCCTTCAATTTGTTCGGTCACAAGCTAGGTGAGCCAGTGGGATGCTTTGTGAGAATCCATAACACATTTCTGCCATTGTCCTGGGGGTATCCTGCAGCAAATAAGTTTTGAGTATAGCAATTACTTCAGGAGTCTGGTGTCAGGCAGCTACACAATGTATCGCACCTAGCAGCCTTTTGTCCAAAACCAAAGTGACTCCACTTGAGCCATGGAGTGTCAGTAGGCAAATTTGAGAAAATGGGACGTTCATGAAATGGCTGAAAAACTAAGGTCCTCTTCCAACCAGCTCCGACCGCAAAACATCTCTTACTTTGATTAAAATAAGCCACTATGTAAACACAAATCTTTGCAGTGATGGCAGTTCAATTAAATGTGTGACTGAATTGATCTCATCAGCAGTTGTAATTTGAGGATCCAGCAAGTAACTTTACACTTCAGTGAAATGTTGGTCTCAATGTAAACTGGGGTGAATTAAAGTTTTTGTAATTTGCAAGCAGTTGCTTGTTCTACACAATTCTAATACGACTGAAAAGAGAGATGTGGTCAAAGCTTTTCATCATGCACTCATCAGGACAAGCACAAGAATGCCACATTTTGAACAATCACAATTTATATGACAGGAGAAAAGGGTTTGATTGGTTGGCACATTTATTCTGATTGGTTGGTATTACCATGGAGAATACAGGCTCTCCAACTTTCCAAGCAATTCTAAAAAAGGCACAAGGCTTGGGCATATTCCTTTTGTTTGCAGAGAACAGGTCCCTGTTAATGAATGTAAATGAGCTACGTTAAGAGCTTGACTGATTATAGTAAAGTCTGCCATTTGTGACTTAAAAAAAGGAAGGAGTTAATGGCACATTTCCTGCAGTAGAACGTATGCACTGAGTGTGCTGTCTGCTGCTGTTTTCATGTGGGTTGTTGCTGCCATTTAATTCCTGACCATCTAGGCAATTTGTAAGCTTGTACTGTACAGTATTGTAGTTGGGAATGAGTGAATCATAACCAAGCAGTAAACATCCTAGAAAAGTGATGACACTTGCCCAAAAAGTGACGATACTAGATGGACTGAAATTAACAATATCATAATAGTCAAGAGGGTAGTACTGGTGACATCCGCCAAAGGACCAGGAGGTCATTGCATCCTTCAAAGCTTATTACACCTGTAGAGGTTTCAGCCACATTCTCAACCTGCTGGAAGGAATTCAACATCCTCGCAGCAATATTGATAATTAAGGACTCATGGGACAAGGTTAGAGAATGAACCATAAATGCCTGCTGCAAAAATGTTTGGCCCGAGGCTGTGAATGATTTAACAGGGTTCCGTAGTGTGGATGGTGAGGTAACCATTGTTCAGTTGGCAGTAAGGTTACTTCAGTTGCAAGCAATAAAAGAACTACAGAAAGTAAATACAAAAAAAAATTTAATAAAGAAACTTCATTACTCCAACATTTGGGGCCTCGCCCTGGTCCATACAAGTTCCCCACAATTCCCATATGCTTTTTATTTATTTATACCTGGTCAGCTGACCACCACATCATTTTGCCATTGGTTACATTGTCTACCAGGTCAGCTGACCCTCACAGCATGTTACCATCGGTTACATTATAACAGATCCAATATTATCATTGGTTACATTATAACAAACATGATTGTTGAAAGAAGTTGGAGGAAAGGGATCTGAAGACCTGGCCACAGATGAAGTAGAGAAGTTTCTTCAGTCTCGTCAAGAGGAGCTCTCGACAGAAGAATTGGTGGAATTGATTGAATTAAATGAACTTAAACAGGAGCAGGAAGAGGAGCCTAAAAAAGCTTTTGTTTTTAAAAAAAAGGGAAACACAGTAGTGGCAAAATGACCGATGCAGTAACAAGAGTGTTTCATTTCATCTCCCGGATGATCGTAAGCACTTCACAACCAGTGGGTAAATTTTTTTGAAGCGTAGTTCCTGTTGTGTAGGGAAGTGCAGCAGCTACTATTTTCAAATCAAGATACCATAATAAAATTTGGCAATAACTCCCATTAAGTCCTGTAAATAGCAGGACTTTATTGTATATTAAATCGGTGTGGGTGTAGCTATTAACGCACTCAGGATTATTTGTTGCCCAATTGGAGAATCATATGTATCAGTAGAAGTTTTGTTTTGGGTTTTACAAGCACAGGCTGGTTGAATACAATCTGTTTCTATTTTTTGCAATTTACTATCCGGTGGCTTTGTTTTTACACATGCATCAAGATCTGTGAAGGAAAAAACAAATTGGTGATGGAATAAAAGTTTGAATTTTTTTCCTCTACCGTCCCAAATTAAGGAAAGATAAAATGAACAAGATCACAGCAATGTTATTTGCAAGATCTCAGTTCTGGAAAATATTAAATATATTGTCAGTTGAGGGCAAAACATTTTCTTTACTCATCAAATCTGAGTCCTTATTGTAGCCATGGAAAACACTTAACATTTACTAAATCCCACTGCCCCTCCACCCCCCGATTCTTCCCTCAGTTTCTCTCTTTCCTACTCTATTTGTTCATACCTGCATTCTATTAATTAATTCTGTCGCACCATTCTTCATATGCAAAGGCAGAGTCAACAAGTTATACATTTCCTGTCCAGTCTCTTCCCACATAAATTTGTGATTCTTCTGGCGCCCTACATCATTTAAACAATTTCTGGATTCCTGGGCCTAACTGCCTTCTCTTCACTATGGACATCCAATTCCACTCCACTAGCACCCCCATCAGGAGGGTTTGAGATCTTAGACCAAAATATTCCCTATCCGCCACCATCTTCCTCTACCTGTCTGAACTTGTTCTCTCATTGAACAATTTCGCCTTTAACTTGTCTCACTTCCTCCAAATAAAAAGTTTGGCTATAATCACCCACATGAACCCTTATGTCTTGTCTTTTTGTGGGGTAGGTAGAGCATTCCTTGTTCCAGTCCTATTCAGGATCCCTCCCATAACCTTTTTTTCTAATACATTGATGACTGCATTGTTGCCGCTTCCTATTCTCATATTGAACTGGAAAAGTGGATCAATTTTGTTCCCAATTTCCATCGCTCACCTTCACTTGACACTTCTCTCCCCTTCCCTTGACCTTTCTCCATTTCTGGAGATAGACTTTCCACTAATATTCATTACAAGCCCACTGATTTCCATGGCTACCTCACTACACTCTCTCACGCTGTGCTTTCTGTAAGGACTCCATCGCTTTCACCCAGTTTCTCCACCTCCGTTCTGATAATGATACCTTCCACAACAGTGCTTCTACATGTCTTTCTTTTCCTAAACCCAGGACATCACCCATGCACATACACACACACACACACACACACACACACACACACACACACACACAACCCCCCCCCCCCCCCCCCAAACCACCCCACTGTGGTTGACAGGGTACTCAACAATGTCCAACCTGTTTCTTGCAGTTCTGCCGTCATCACTTTCCCTCCCTCCCTCCCAGAACCACAATTGGATGCCCCTCATCCTGACTTTTCACCCTGCCAGCCAGCCTCCGTATTCAAAGAATCATCCTCTGCCATTTCCGCCACCTCCAGCATGATACACTACCAAATAGACCTTTCCCACATTCTCCTTGTTGGCATTCCAAAGAGACTGTTCCCTCCATCATACGCTGGTCTACCACTCTAACACCACCAACACCTTATTCTCTTCCCATGAAATTGCAGAAGGTGTAACATCTGCCTTTACCTTCACTCTCATCACTGCCCAAGGCCCCAGAACTCCTTTCATGTGAAGCAGCAATGTACTTTGGACTTCTTTCAACTTAGTCTACTGCATTCGCCACTCACAACGCAGTCTCCTCTACACTGGGGAGACCAAACAAAGAAAGCTGACTGTATTGCAGAACACCACCTCTCAGTCTGTAAGCGTGACCCTGACCTTTTCGTTGTTTGCCTTTTCAGTTCATCATCTTGCTCTCATGCTTCTATTTCTGTCCTTGGTCTGCTGCAGTGTAGCCTGCTACAAGCTGGAAGAACAATACTTCATTCACTGATTAGGTACTTCCTAGCATTCTGGACACTATTGAATTCGGTGACCTCAGGCCATGAACTTTGTCCTCCATTTTGATTTTTTCCTCCCCAGATGCCAGTTTGTACCTTTTCATGCTTTGATTTCTGACCACACTGACCTTCGTTCTGATATTAACACCTACTCTATTCCAGTGCTTTGGTTTCTTTACTACACCCCACCTTTAGCTATTTGTTCCACTACATCTTTAGTATTTAACCTCCTCTGCCCAGTAACCTATCCCTGACTTTCCTTTTTATTCCACTTGAGTTCCCCATTGTAATCTAGCTCTTTTCAGTTCCAAAGAAGAGCCATATTGGACTGGAAACATTAACTCTCTTTTTCTGTCCACATATGCTGCCAGACCTGTAAAGTTTTCCCAACACTTGTTTTTATTGTAGATCTCCAGTCAGCATCCGTAATATTTTGCATTTATACCAAGGAATTGTTATGCTGTAGATAGAGGCCATTCAGCCCATCGTGTCTGCACCAGCTCTCCAAAAGGCAGTGCATCTAGTGTTATTCCTTCACTTTCTCCCCCTAACCCTGCACATTCCTCCTTTGCAGAGAATAAGTTTTTCGATTGGACCTGCCTCCACCACACTGTTGGGCAGCGCATTACAGATCCTAACCACTCACTCTGTGAAAGTCTCTCCTGTCTCTATTGCTTCTTTTGCCAGTTCCTCATATCTGTGCCCTCTCATTCTTGATCCCACCACCAATGGGAACAGTTTCTCCCCAACTACGTTCAGACGCCTCATGAGTATCTTCGTCAAATCTCCTCTTAACCTTCTCTTCTCCAAAGAAATCAGTCCCAGCTTCTCAGATCCATCTACGTAAATCTGTGTTGCTTCATCACTGACATATCTTGTGCGTGTCACAGTTTTTATCAGATGTACCAGGTTATATCCATATTTTGGTCTATTTCTTTTAGGTACTCCTATCTGTATGGTTAAAAGTTCCTTTGTATCTTGTTACCCTCTGTAAAATGTGGCACTTGGTCTCTCCATATACGACTTGAAAGAATGGGAGTGCAACCTTTCTGGTAGGAACGATGATGATATGAGCCACTTTTCACTACCTGTTTCTTGGCGGGCTAGCTAACAATTTCATTGCCAAAGTGGATGCAGCTCAATTCTATGAGCCATTAAGACCTGCTAGAATTTCTTTAAGGTATTCCTTTCACGTACTGCAAACTGTGTCACAAAAGCTGCCATAATGAACAAATGTGTCGAAGAGTCCACTGCCAGAATGGATGGTAATTTATGGTCATTTTGAACAAATATAAGCACCAAGGCTGTAAAAAGGCATTTGTGTAACCAAATTTTTTACTATCGGTCTCCAGTTATTTGCTTTGGCACAGCCATTAATCCGCAAGTTGGATAGCTTCATCTGTTTGTTCTTCGTTTCGCTGAGGTCCATGATGAATATACACATTTACTTGATGTTGCCACAGCTGATGTAGCATGTTTTGCTTTAGAGCATTGTCTGTCTACCTCAATTAGATCATCCATTTGCAGAGCTTGCTTCCGTATACATCTTCCTAGGGTTGGAGTAAAACATTTTTACTTGTCTACTTCTCAGTGGTCTGCAGAAAGTAATTCCAACTCGACTGGAGTCTTTGCCTTTTCTAATGTTGTATTATTACTCTTGCTGAGCGAACAAATGAGGAGCTCTGTCTTGTGTGCCTCATTATGTTAATGTTGCTGGAGTTCTGCAGGGCAACTCCGCATCATTGTTTCTCCCTGTTGACCCCTGTAGGTTTGTTCCCCTCTAGTATGAGCTATACAGAAAGGTGACTATTAGTTTTATAGTGAATCCTGCTGCTGCTGTTAAGTACTGTAGTGCTTCCTCTAACACAACATTCATTAACCTCCTGCTGCCATTTAAAATGTGTTTCTTGCAGTTGTTTAAACTCCCATAAAACGTGCAATAAAACTTAAAATGGAGACTTCAGATCATAGCAGTCATTTGTCTGGAAAATGTCTGAGTGATGATCAATGTTATTGGTTTAACCCCTTCTCTGATGGTAGGTGAAATCTTGTACTCTTCCCCCATGGCATGTTTGATGGTGGTGGGGCACTTAATCAGGTGGGAAGGAGGTAGTTGGGGACTCTGCTGGAAGGGATGGGAACTCTGCTACCTTTCTCCCTCCACTTCGTTTAAGCCGTTGTAGGAAGGCCCATGGATGTCCTTCCCACCTTGCTACTAATTGAAGCCCTTAAATTGGCAATTAATCCAGCATGGGATTTGTCATGTGGGAAGCATAACAAGCAAACGTGTGGGGTTGCCACCAGGGGTGGGGTTCATGTGCCTGATTGAGGAACCTGGTATCAGGAAATGGGGATGTGGGAGAGGTCACACCTTTGCCCTTGCTTTTGAAACATTCCTTTCCCCACTCCCCCCATCACTCCCCTGTAACCTGGGATCAGCAACAATACAAGACTCAGAGTAATTGTTGTAACAGCAGCTGCCATCACCTCCCCAGTGCATCTATGGTCCAACAGAGCTGCTGGCCCCTGGCTGTCAGCACTCAGCAGGCAGGAATCAACCCCAGCGGTGGCTCTTGACTCCAGGGCAAGACCTGCCATTGCCCATCAGAATTCCAAGCCGGCGGTTTCCAGATAAGGATATATCCTCAAAACAGCAAAACCTCAGGTAAACGCAGAATACTGCGGATGCTGGAATCTGAAACAAAAACAGAAAATACTGGAAAATCTCAGCAGATCTGACAGTATCTATGGGGAAAGAATAAAGCCAATGTTTCGAGTCTAGATGACCCTTCGTCAGAGCTGAACCTCAGCGATCAACCCAGTCTCTGGCAGCTCCAGACCTCAGAGAGGGGGAAAAGAGAGCGACTGCTCTCCTTTAACTCAAAAGCAGCATCTATACAGCAACACTTAGATAGCAAAACTCCAACTCCACAGAAGAGGCAAGCACTGCTGTTTCTCTCGGCTCCAAGCAGCTTCTGAAAACCGAAACTAAAACTGGACTTCTCTGTGTGAAGCATAGCTGTCCCCAGTCATATGACATGCCCTGTCAGTCACCCCCAATCGCGCACTACTCTGCAACCCCAGGGGAACATTAAAACCACAGAACACTGCTTTAGTTCAGATTTTTTTTTAAACAACCATGATGTCAATTATACTGCTTCAGCAACAGTAAAGGACACTGGCTGCAGACAACATGACATCGACAAAATTCCAGGGACAACTAAAGCATCCTGCAGAGAAACATGATTAAAATATATTTCTTAAAGACACCGTATTGTCACATACCTTATGAGTCAGGCATATAGTCAATCAGTCTATGTAACTTAGGATTCCACCATCTATCGTGGTGGGATTCAAACCGGGCCCCAGAATATTAGCTGAGTTTCTGGATTAATAGTCTAGCGAGAATAGCACTAGGCCAGCACCTCTCCACTGTCATCAGTGTCAGCTACAGACTTATGTCACAACTGATGAGAACTGTTGAGGTTCGTGCACAAAGGCCTCACAGATGTACCTATATACTTTATTGGCCCAGTTGGTAAATGTTACATGTATCAATTTAATTGGTATAATTTTTTTTGTAGAATTTGCAGCATTCTTTAGGGATTGAGGGTTGTGCAGGGGTGTTGCGTATGGTCGAAACCCATATGCTTGCTAAGAAATACTCCTAGCCTGATGGATTCAAGCTGTTTTATACCATTAATGCTTAATGATCCATAAGAACCTAATCCTGAGTTTGTATCACATAGCAATAACGTGGAAACTAGCTGTGACGGTGAAATGATTGTGTCGCTGATACACGGATTCTTGCTGAGCTGGGTCATTCTACAAGCCGCCCTCCAGCATCAGCCAGCCACCAGTCTGCAATTAACAACCCACAATACTGATGAAATGTTCTCTGACATCCAGAAATAATAGGAGCCCTCACTGAAATGGGCATTTAAGCCGACATCAGGGTTAAGAAATGAAAACGGTGAATAAACATTCAATCACTTTATAGAATTTTTACTAACATGCTGATACCATCAGGAGCCAAGCTCTCTTTGCTATCAGCTTATAATGAAGCTGGTATTTACAATGCGCAATTCGGTAATGTGTATGGCACTGCCCAAATTGATTTTTTAAGTTTAATAACATACCTAACTCTGTTCATTTTTCTCCAACATTCCATCATATCCTCCCCCTCATCAGTCGGGGTATGTAACACATGTGACACGTTCCTGAAGGAAGGCACAAGTGATATTAATGTGGCTTCTTGCCATACGTGTATTGTAGGAGTCCTTGACCTCTGCTGCCATAATCCACACTGCATCATCTCAGAATGGGGTGTGCATGGATAATCACTAGCAAATTATTTTTAAAAAATGAGTCCCAAACTGCAGTCCTTCAACTTGCCAGGGCGTATGAAGAACTTAGTAGCAAGCCCAGAGGTAATGCATTTGACATGTTTGTTCGACACAAGGAGGAATTGGCTTTTTGTTATTTACTGTGCCTTTTTAGGCTATTTCCTTTCAGAAGAATTGCAACAGTGACTAGTTGACTTTCCGTGGCACTGCTCAAAGCCAGAAGAAATAAGTAAAACTTGTATTGCTTTGTGTAATTGCTTCCTGTCTATCTTTCATTCACCAATTATTTGTTTTGTTGCCCATCTAAGACAGATTTCTCTCTGTCTGTCTGTCTGTCACACCTCTGTACCTATTTCAGTTTCTCTTCTATTTGTTATGCAGAATGAAAGGAGGCAATGTAAAATAAATGAATTCTGAAGGAGGTGGAGGAACAGAGAGACAGTGGGCAGTGTGTGCACAAGTATTTGAAAGGACAAATTGAGAAGGTGTGAGGATCCTTAGCTTTAAAATCAGAGGCATAGGGTACAAAGCAAAGCTTTTCTGAACTAACCGTTAAGCCCCAGCTGGAATATAGTGTCTGATTTTGGACGACACTTATGGAAGGAAAAATGTTAACACCTTGGAGAGGATGCAAAGGAAAATTATTAAAGGTGTCAGTGATGAGGGACTTCAGTTATATAGAGAATAGAAGAGCTGGAATTATTCCTCTTTGAGCAGAGAAGGTTTAGAGGAGATTTGATTGACATTCAATAATTTTCCAAAAAGGAATTGGATATTTATTGAAAAGGAAAGATTGCAGAGTTATGGGATAAAGAACAAGGCTGCAGTCTAATTAAATAGCTCTGTTAAAGAACCCCCCCCCCCAAGTAACCCCACACACTTACCATGGCTAATCCATCCAACCTACACATCGTGGGACACTAAGGGGCAATTTAACATGGCCACTCCACCTAACCTGCACATCTTTAGACCATGGGGAGGAAACTGGAGCACCCAGTTCTATTCCCTCTCCACAGATGCTGTCAGACTTGTTGAGTTTCTCCAGCATTTTCTGTTGTTGTTGCCCTTTTTCTTTCTTGATCACTAGTGCATGACATTTTATAAAGATTTAAATATTTTCCAAGGAAATAACTGTCCTATTCATGTTAAATGCAGTAGTACTGTATAAAGAGGGGTAACTATTAGAAAGAAGAGTTGCAACAGTGTGGTGCAGCAGTGATATGCTGTGCAGAGAATGATGAGATGTGAAGTTGCACGCATTATTTCCTGCACTGTGAGCTTCCACTTAAATATAAAAAAGGGTCGCTGTGTTGACTTTCACTTGGAGATTGCGCATTGCATGGGGAAAAGGGGTGAACAAGTAAGGCAAATGATGTGCTGTAAATTACATTGTGCCTGAGGGAATTCAACTCGAGTCCTGGGGTTGGTAGCATCATTTTACATATGTAATTTTTGCCAAATGAGTTACTCTACACAGTGCTGGAATAATGATTGTAATGATACTGTTCTTAAATTTATTAACTGTTTCTACTATTCTCATCTGAAATCAAATGGCATAATCAGCTTAGATTTGAGTCGTATTATACTTAATTGCTGACTTGCTTATTGGTACTATGTGCTTTTATTATAATGTCACAGTCCTGAAGTTGAATGCTAAACAGTTGCTTTTTTTAAACGTCTCATGTTTTCTTCAACTCTGAAAAGACTTGTCGCTGAAGCAATGATGACAATGCTGGAGGTCTAACAGAAAAGATTTTGAATGGATTCTACTGTAATCGGTGTAATCAATTTTATGACAAATGTAGTTAAGACTTTATGTGAAGGCCCTCACCTTTGCACAGTTATTCATCCCCTTGGATAGCAACAAAAGCAGGTCAATGAAGAGACAGCAGCAGTCCAGGGGACATGCAGAATGAAACTTTGTTACGGACTCGGAAAGAGGCATTTTCTTGAGGTCTTGGTTTTAGCATTTTAAAATTAGCAATAGGGCACATCTATACATATGTTATAATATACAGTATGAGGTCTTAGTTCATTCTGTTCAGACCATTCGCGATCTTGAGCACCTCTATCAAATCTCTTCACACATTTCCCCCCAAGAATACTCCCAATATTTTTACTAACTGAAGTTCCTCATCCTTTGAATCATTTTTGTGAATCTTTTCTGCCTTCTCTCTAACATCCTCACTTTCTTCTTCAAGTGTGGTGCCCAGAACGGGATTCAGTATTCCAGTTGAGGCCAAATCAGTGTTTTGTGCAGGTTCAACTTGCTTTTGTACTCTATTGCTAAATCCCAGGATACCGTATGCTTTATTAACCATTCTCAATCTGTCCTACCACCTTCAATTATTTATACACTTAACCACCCAGATTTAAAGAATAGTACAGCTCAGAATAGTACAGCCCACCAAATCTGTGCCGACACAAATGCCTCTCTAATATTTTCTTGCTTCTATGTGGTCAATATCCCTCTATTCACTGCCTATTCATGTATCTATCCAGATGCCTCTTGAGCGTTGTTATAGAATCTGCTTCTAACACCTGGCAGATTCTTCTTGACTGTCTGGTGGTCACCCGTTCTCTCTCCCTGCATACTCTTAAGATGCAGTGTGACCGCATCTATCTATTTTCCCATCCCAGGAATCGTAGCAGTTGGGACATGGACCATGCAAAGACCTTGGATAGGATTTTATGTCCTTGGGGCGAGCGTGGCCAGAAAATCCCACCCAATATCCTTGAAGCTCTCAACTTAAATATCCTTAACTTGGAGAGAAAAAAGAGAGGACTCATTAGCCAATCAACACATAGTCATCCCATGATCTCACAGTGGGACTTTTCTTCTCTCTAGCTTCCTAGTGACCCTGACCTGTTTCACACTCCTCCCTGGCCCGTTTCGCGGTGACCCTGGCCCGTTTCGCTTCCGGCCTCGGGTCACTGTCTGTGTGGAATCTGCATGTTCTTCCCGTGTCTACATGGGTTTCCTCTAGGTGCTCCGGTTTCCTCCCACAGTCCAAAGATGTGCAGGTTAGGTTGATTGGCCATGCTAAATTGCCCCTTAATGACAGGGAGATTTGCAGGGTAAATACATGGGGTTACGGGGTTAGGGCTTGGGTTGGATTGTTGTCTGTGCAGACTTGATGCGCTGAATGGCCTCCTCCTACACTGTAGGGATTCTATGATAAGTTTTAAAAAATCTTTTGTCTTGAAATTAGCAGGAAGAATGGACAGATCAACAAAACTCAAACTGGCAAACTCACCAGATATTTTTGGTTTTGTATATCGGGGCATTGAATAGAAATACTGGTAGCTGATGAATTGTTTACTGAATTTCCTAACCAGTAGCTGGAGTGCAGTTTGGTCACCTCTTTATAAAGTGGTTATTGAAGCTAAGTCGGTCATGACATTGCTCAATTGTCACCTCTGTGAAGAAAGGCAAAGTATCTCAGAAATTTGACCAACAGGTTAGGCAAGCCGTATTACACTGCTACTATGCAGTGGCAACACAGATGGTATTTTCCATTAACTGGATTCTGCCATTAGTGCAAAAATACATTCTGCCTACCACACAATTTAAAATAATCACTCAAGCTTATAATAAGGCTCATTTACCCTTGCTAGAAGTGACGTACACTGTACAGGGAACTGTTCTCTGCAAACAAAGGAATATATTCAAGCCTTCTAATCACCCGCAAAATTGGGGAGCCTATAGTTTCCCTTTGCTTTCTCCATGGCAATGTCTTGGCCTGTGTCGAGAAGTCAATCAATCAACACCCTTTTCTCCTGTAGCATAAATTGTCGTGATCATTTGAAATTTGGCATTCTTGCATTTGTCCTGATGAGAGCAAGATGGAAAGCTTCTGCAACATGCCTCTCTTTTCATCAATATTCAAGAAAGGAATGGAAGAATATGTTGATAATGTTCAATTAACAGAAGAGGCTTGTGTGGAGCATAAAAACCAACATTGACATGTTTCACCAAAATGTATTGTAGACTCTATGCAATTGTGTAATGTGTACTTAAAGTTTCTCTATGAAGATAGTAAAAGTTCTTGAGCTGCATTACTGAAAAAGGTCAGTGTTTGTTAATAATCTACTGCCACCTTGGGCAGCACTACACAAATTGTTTGTATTAATGAACCAAGTTGAAAGTTAGGCATTTCTGAAGACAGTGACCTTTCAGCCTGCACTACCCTGGATACATTTGTTAGGATATATCAATTATGAGATTGGAAGCAATGGAAACAGCGCAGGTCGTGACTGTTTGTTCTGTCCAAATGGTATTGCTGCAGAAATTGGAACCCATAGACTACCATTATCTAAACCAATTATTAAAGGAGCACTCTCAGGGTTACAGTAATTTCTAGTTTTCAAAATAAATAGTAATTTCCTCAAATTGTCTTCAAAAGCTTTTTCCCATTATCATAATGATTACCAAAGTTTAACCTTTCATAGCACAGCACCACAATCAGTAAGGCAGAGATCCTTTAATCTTTTGGTTTGGTTGATTTTAATGTTTGAAGGGGTACAATATGTGGACTGTTTGCTAGTTAAAATGGGAAAATGTTCATTAGTTGTTCCAAACCATGCTGAACGTGACTCTGTTGGTCGGTAAAAGCACCATCAAACTGCCAAGATAATTAATCAGAAGGGTTGGACGGGAGTGAGGAAACTGGAAGGTTTGAAATGCATTTTGGCCTTTCCTTTAAAATCCAATTTAAATGGGAACATTTTCCTTTTTTTTTTCTCTGTGCTGCCTCTCTTTGTGTCTGTCATTTTATCCCTACAGTGCAGAAGGAAGCCATTTAGCCCATTGAGTTTGAACCGACAACAATCCCACCCAGACCCTATCCTTGTAACCCCAAGTAATCCCCTGACACTAAGGGGCAATCCCACCCACACCTGTTCCCCGTAACCCCAAGTATTTACCCCACTAACCCCCCCCCCCCTCAACCTACACACCTTGGGGACACTAGGAGCAATTTAGCATGGCCAATCCACTTAACCCGCACATCTTTGGAGTGTGGGAGGAAACCGGAGCAGCTGGAGGAAACCCACGTAGACACGCAGAGAATGTGCAAACTCTACACAGTCATCCCAAGCCAGAATTAAACCCGGGTCCCTGGTGCTGTGAGGCAGCAGTGCTAACCACTGTGTTTCAGATGCGCATGAAAAAGTATAACCGTTCAAAATATTTGTCAAATTTAGTTACTGCTAAGAAATTAGCAAATCTGCCAATAGTTATTTACAGCAACAACAGTTTGTGTGCTCCTTTGGCCTTTTTTGAAACAGTGAGGAAGAGGGCGAGCCATGGAATTAGCATTCCTTCTTTGGTCTAGAATTCCAACAGCAGTATGAAAGCTTATTGAATTTATATGCTGAATTGAATGTACTGCACCGTGTAAAATCATTTCCACTATCCAATACTATTAACATCATGCTAACTTAATGCTAATTGCCATCATCACATGCTGCCCTTGGTGTTATTAAAAAATAACTCCACTTGAGCTTTGTAGGCATTGTCCATAAAATAACTGAAGCATTTACAGCTTAATGTTTGAGTAACATGGAGATAAGTCTGCATGTTTGCAAGGTAACTTGTTTCAGCTAGTAATTGTTTGGGTAATGAGTCAAGTTGGGGAAAAGAAACCTGAACTAAATTGCAGTTAATTTTTAAAATGCAATTTGACCGCATGTTGTTAAATTCACGCACGAATCAGCAAATTGTTTTTGTTGCCACTGAATATGTTCAGACCTTATTTTTGTGAACATTAGGTCTGCTCTGAAGATCAGTAACGGTGAAGTCCTCAGTCCATCTCATGCTAAACAGACTTTCTATTAGTCTTGCTGTAATGGAGATCCACTGTCAGTGGTGAACAAAAGGTCCCCATTTGTTATTCATTGTTTCACAGTGCCAACCTAGGTTTCTGTCATATGCCACCTTATTGGGGATTGGTAATTGCTTCCTCCTGTCATTTTGCCATCTGAACAGTTTGATTTTTGCTTAGTATGTTTTTCCAATTATTCTGCCTGCCTTCCCTTTCTTAAAGCTCTTGGCTTTTTGCTCTGATACATTGCCACAGTGGTTGTTCTTCACACTTCAGCTTCAAAAGTGTCAGCAGGCTGCTGAACCGAATTCTATGAATTTCTATGAATTCTATAAATTTCCTGCTGAATTCTATGATTCTATGAACTGGAGGGACAGGTCCTGGGAAAAGCAGAGCGTCTTTTAATGGTGTTGCCTTCATTGTAGTTCCAGATTGACACGGCTGTTTCACTGTGAAAGGAAATGAAGACTTGCATTCGTACAGAGCTATTCAATACCACTTTTTATTGTCCATGCAATTGTGGTTCGTAGCCCCAAAGCTTCACTCATCGGCGATTTAGAATCTCTCACCGTTCCCACATCATTCCCACATAGTCAGCATGCACCATGCATGTGCCAACTCTCTGCGCATGCACAAGTTTGTTGTTTTTAATTTGGTGGCAACAGAGCCTCTGAATGGCAGCAGTTGAATGTATTTGCCTCAAGCATTTTTGTGGTAGCTAGTTCCACAAACTATTCTAATGTAAAGACATTTCTCCTTTCCCAAACTGTTTTGTATTTATGGACCCTCATTATGGATTCTTCCACCAGTGCCTCCACATCTACCCTTTCCAACCCATTCATAATTTTAAAGACCTCTATTGGTTCACTGCTAAATCATCTCTTTTTTTAAATAAGAGTCCCAATCTGTTGAATCTTTGCCTATTAATGTAATCTCTCAGTTTTGGGACTATTGGAATTATTTTGCACATTCTCCAGTGTTTCTGTGTCCTTTTTGTATTATGGGGAGCAGAACTGCACACTATTCGACTTGGCCTGACCAGGGTCCTACCAAGTTTGACATAACTTTACTAATTCTATGCTCCTAAAAATAAATTAGTGTTTTATTAATATTTCTAGTTGCTTTACTGATCCACCGTGCTGCTTTTAATGACTTGTTTGCCAGTATCCCTCAGTCCCTTTGATCTTGTACCCCATTCTGTTAAAGTTTCCCAAAGTGTAGATGTTTCTAGTTTTCCTACCAAAGTGCATTACCTCACATTTATCTACGCTGAAGTTCATTGACCAGCCTGCAAGTTTTCTAATGCTATCCTTTTTGCATTGAATTCTGCATCAGTGTTTGTTATTTGTCGTCATCTGCAAATTTTGACATTTAGTTACTTGTTCCTGAGTTCAAATTATTAACGTAAAGAGTGAATAATAGTGGTCCCAGCACTGATCCACAACTACAGTTTGCCTATGCTTTCTATTTTTTAGCCAATTTTCTATCCATTCAACTGTTTAATCCTGATTCTGCATGCCTTAACCTTTATCATGAGCCTACCATGTGGTACCATAGATTCATAGAGGTGTACAAGCACATCACGTCTCCACCAGTCAAAAACAACCACCTAACTATTCTGATCCCTTTTTCCAGAATTTGGCCCATAACCTTGTATGCCTTGGTGTCACAAGTGCACGCTTAAATACTTTTAAAATGTTATGAGGGTCTCTGCCTCCACCACCCTTTCAGGCAGAGAGTTCCAGATTCCCACCACACTCTGCGTGAAAATGTTTTTCCTCGCATCCTCATTGATCCCTTCACCAAGGGGAAGGTTTTTTCCTGTCTTCTTTCTATGCCCCTCATAATTTTGTACATCTCAATCATGTTCCCTCCTCAGTCTCCTCTGCTCTAAGGAAAATGAAACCAGTCTCCAATCTCTTTTCATAACTAAAGCTCTCCAGCCCAGGCAACATCCTAGTAAATCTCCTTTGCACCCTTTCCAAAGCTATCACATCCCTCCTATAATGTGGATTCCAGAACTGCACACAGTACTTTAGCTGTGGCCTAACCAACATTTTATATAGTTCCAGCACAACCTCCCTGCTCTTAGAATTATATGCCTTGGCTAATAAAGGCACGTATACTATATGCCGCCTTAACCACTTTATCCACCTGTCCTACTACCTTAATGGACGGTTGTACTTGCACTCCAAGGTCCTTCTGATCCTTTGTGCTCCCCAGGGTCCTGCTATTCATCATGTATTCCCTTACACTTGGGTAGGACAAACAAGTCATCACCCAACACTTAACCGATTGAAATCCATTTGCCACTGATGAACCCACCTGACAAGCCCATCTATATCCTCCTGTAATCAAACCTGGGTCTCTAGCACTGAGAGGCAGCAGTACTAGCCCCTGTGCCACCATGCTGCCCTGTATTGTCAATGTCCAGCCTTCATTTGACAATTAACAGTCGTTTATTTCTTCGAAATTTATTGAAGAACTTGATGTCAAGATGTTATTGATTAATCTGAATTCTCTTGCACATTCCTTCAGTCGCATTTTTTCCAACTGCGTTTCCAGGATGTCTGCAGAAGGAGCATGCGTTTACACAAACTGTAGATATGAGTAGAGATCTAGCTGTGCTCTTCCTGGCTACAATTGGTCTCTGCTTAACTGAATTGCTCTTCGGAAAGCCTATTTGTAACAAATTAGTGAGGCCATGGACAGTTTAAAAGGAAGTCACAGCACTTGCTAAGACGTCCTAGGATTGTATGATTTGATTTGACTTATTATTGTCACACGTATTAACATACAGTGAAAAGTATTGTTTCTTGCGCGCTATGCAGCCAAAACATACTGTTCATGAAGTGCAGAATGTACTGTTACAGTCAGAGCTAGCGCGTAGAGAAAGATCAACTTAGTGCGAGATAGGTCCATTCAAAAGTCTGACAGCAGCAGGGAGGAAGCTGTTCTTGAGTTGGTTGGTATGTGACCTCAGACTTTTGTATCTTTTTCCCGAAAGAAGAAGGTGGAAGAGAGAATGTCTGGGGTGCGTGGGGTCCTTAATTATGCTGGCTGCTTTGCCGAGGCAGTGGGAAGTGTAGACAGAGTCAATGGATAGGAGGCTGGTTTGCGTGATGGATTGGGCTACATTCACGACCTTTTGTAGTTCCTTGCAGTTTTGGGCAGAGCAGGAGCCATACCAAGCTGTGATACGACCAGAAAGAATGCTTTCTATGGTGCATCTGTAAAAGTTGGTGAGAGTCGTAGCTGACATGCCAAATTTCCTTAGTCTTCTGAGAAAGTAGAGGCATTGGTGGGCTTTCTTAACTATAGTGGTGATTAGCCAGTGATCTGTAAATAGTTAACCATTCCCAACTAGTGCATATTCAGCACTTTTGAATATTTTATTATATTAAGGCTTTATTATTAAGTTTTGCTATCAATGACATGGCCTAGATATTGGATAGATATGTGGAAGAAATTACATTTGTCTTTCTTGACACAAAGACATTGAAAACATTATAAGGTTGTTTCAATATTACTTAAACGTTCTTGTTCATTTGAGCCCATAATTAAGGTGTTGTCAAGATAACATTGTAACTCCTGCAGATCACTGAAGATCTGGTCCATTGACCGTTGAAATAGAGAGGATGATAATATAATTCCAAAAGACACTCATTTGTTGCGGAAAAGGCTTTTATGATTGATGATAGTAAGCAGGTGTTGAGATTCACCTGCAACATTCATTTGCAGGTAGGCCTGTGACAAGTCGATTTTGCTGAACTTCTGCCCTCCTAGGCCAGCAAGCAAGCCCTCAATCAATGGTAACAGATATTGATCTGCACAGAGAACAGGATTGATTGTTGTCTTGAAACCTGTGCAATTACGTACAGTGCCATCCTTTTTCATTGCAGCCACTATAGAGGTTGCCCAGTCATTGAGAGTGATGGGTTCTAAGACTCCTGTGTCTACCAGTCTCTTCAATTCCGATTCTACCTTTGGATGTATAGCATAAGATACTATTCTGACCTTGAGACTCTTAGGTTGGCTGTTTGGTTTAATCTTGAGCGACACTTGAACTCCTTTCGTTTACCCAATGTATCTTTGAATGCATTACTGTATTTCTCTAAGATGCTTTGTAAGTTTATCTTGGAATCATCTAATCTGTCCATAGCATTCCAATTCAACTTTCTCTTCTCCAGCCAAGAATGACCAAAGAGAGCTGGATAGTTTCATTGGACAACATGGAGTTGCAGCTCCGTGGTTTGCCCACTTAACTCTACTTTGACAGTGTGTCTCCTCTGAAAGGCACTATTTCTTCTGTGCAGGCCCTCAGGATAACTGGCTTTAAGAGTGGATGCTACAATGTTGTTTGTAGGTGCTCTCCGGAATTAGGGAGACAGCAGCCTCTGTGTTGACCTCCATTCTGACTGATTTCCCATTCATTTTTGGAATTACCCAAAATTGGTGTGATTCATCTTGATACATTTAGTTTTAATTCTTCTTCAGACTGTGTTGGATCTTCATTTATCTTGTTCTTTTGTTGTATATTATAAGTTCTCCTTTTGGTGAAACTTGTTTTATTTTTCTTTGGTATATTCAGGTTGTCTTTAGAGACACTATTTTCTGCAGAAGTTTCCTTTTTCCAGCAAGCCCTGGTTATCTGAGCAATCTTTCCACAATTTTTGCATTGACTGTTCTTCATCCAGCACTCAACATGTGAATGGCCCATTTTTGCACAGCAATGACAATGATGACATGCCTATTGCTGGATAGACTTCCTTTTTGTGGGGCCAATGTTATGGATGCTCGTGTCTGCTCCTATGCAGTCATACAATCCCTGCAGTGCAGATGAAGGCTATTTGGTCCATTGAGTCTGTACCGACTCTGACAGAGTATCTTACCCAGCCCTTTTCCCCCATCCTATTCCCATAACCCCACACATTTACCATGGCTAATCCACCTAACCTGCACATCTTGGGATACTAAGGGACAATTTAGCGTGGCCAATCCACCTAGCATGGACTGTGGGAGGAAACCGAAGCACCCAGAGGAAACCCACACTGACACTGGGAGGACGTGCAGACTTCACACAGACAGTCGCCCAAGACCAGAATTGAATCCAGATCCCTGGTGTTATGAGACAGCAGTGCTAACCACTGTGCCACCCACTCAGCTCTTAGCCAAGAAGCCTCTTTTGCAACAAGGTCCATTGAAATGGCTATCTCCAAGGCTGTTTTTGACCCAAATTTTGATTTATTTTGGGTTTTTTTAGCTGAAGAATTAAAATCTACTCCTTGTCGTCAGTTTTCTTTTGATCCTGTTGTATTTGTAGCACTCGTTGAAGGATAATAGAATAGAAAGTGATAGCATGTGGGTTTCGGGTGTAATTTCGGAACAGATTTATTAGGCTGCTGTTTACTCCACAATGGCTGAATCTGGATTGAATAAAGCCCCATTAAGTAGCTGATGATGTCACAGACTGATCACATGACCAAACCTTTAAGGGGCTGTACAATACAATAACTCTAATATATAACAATTATACAAATGTGTTCGGATTTAAGGCAATTAGAGTCAGTAATTTACATGTTACTGATTTGTATTTTTTATCATGTTATTTCTAAGGGGTATGTTTAAAATTCAGTTCTGTTTTATGAGAGGCAGCTCTCATGCTGAGAATGCAGACTAATGATTGATTTTTAGCTTGGGATATGTTTATTTTAATCTGAGTTAATGCATTTTTGTTTATTTTGGTTTTTCCTTTGGGGTTTCAGAGTAGGGTTTTGATTAGGTTGATTGACAGAGACAGAGTCCCGTGAATGGGTGGAGCTAAACATGCAGGGAAAACACACAGTTCTCTTTGATTTTAAAACAGTCAGTTTCTGTCTGGTCGCGAAAGGAGCAGGAGGTGTCTTTTTGTCTCTCTCTCTGGAGGCTGCTATTTGGGGCTGTTAGATGACAGATGTCTGTCTCTCTCTGTATCTCTCTCTCCTCTCTCTCTCCAGACGTGTTCAAAGAGCTCTAAGACTGTTAATAAGTGCAACCACATAAGCCTGTGTGTTGCTAACTGATTTTAAAGAGGAGCTTAAGTGTGTAAGAGGAATATTGTTTGAATTGGAACTGACAGAGTTAGGTTAGTGGTTAAGAATTGTGTCATGCCATGTTTAAGTATTTCAGTTGGTAAATGTCAAATTAATTCATTTGTTGTAGTTAGACTGTATTGTTAACTGAAGTTTGTTTTGGTTAAAACTTCCTGGTGTGTCAATGGAATCACACCTGGAGTGAAACATTTTATCCTCACACTAATGCCAAAATAGAAAAATTGTTGGGGTCTAGTCGGACTTCATAACATTCTTTGGGGTTTCTACTCTAGTGCTCTAACAGATTAGAGTCACTCTGGAATGCAGCTATCATTTGGAGATTCCGAAAAACTAGTTTATTTGTGTTGGAAATGTGGGAAAACGGAAGAGAAAGTAGCAAGAAATAAATGATTATTTTTGAAAATTGAACACACAACAGTATATTTATGAAGCAAGATACTCCCAGCTTTCCATTCTTGTTTCCGACCCTTGAGTTAATATAATTGTTCTATAATTTGATAATGTATATGATAGATTTAACTTGGAACCAAAATAATCCATCATTTGTGCTACAATTGGAAGATAGAGAAGGGGGAAGTGTTCAAAGTTCATGAATTTGAAAATGTGTTGCATTAATATGATCTAATAGTACTTTCCTAATATCTGCAAACATCAATTGCTAAATTACAAGGTAATAGGATTCTTCCTTCAAAGTGCATAATAATTTCCTATGCATGCATCATTAGTGTATTATAAAAAACTTGTAATTTTCAGGCTAAAATGCTTTTCACAAAGCTGGCATGAATTGGACTAATAACCCAGAGTGTTGGATGCATCATTGCATGTCGCTATTTGTGTACAAAAGGGCTAAATCCAAATTGAATTTGGAAGAACCCTTTAAGAGTCTAGAATTTGGAGGTTTGTGCAATAGCTAAGTAGCAAATTGGGTTCGTAGATCAGTTGGGGCACGTGCAATAATTCAGTGGTACACCCATCTTTGATACATGTGTTGTCTTTATGTTGGAAGGAGTGTTTTGTTTACTTCAGAGGCCAATATTTTTTCTTTTATGATGTCAAAACAGTTGTGAAAGAACAAATATTTTCTTCAGATATTTTTCCACATTTGCCCAGCAAATGTCTCTATCTTTCCAATTGGTCACAAATCACTGATAAACAAGATGTAGGTGCATGCGGTTTTGGAAACATAAATATGCAGGAGTTTAAATTATCAGTTGTTCGGGGCCAAAATTCAAAGCCCCAACTTTAACAGTTCCAATCCTTTGGAAAGTTGCATTTGCGCTGTGGTTTTAAATCTATAGTATGACATGTTTTCTGTTCTTGTTTCATTTTTTGTACCTTCAGCCTGAGTCTAGTTGCAGTAAAGCACAAAGAGAGCCTTGAATAGTTTCCATTTTCTTTGGAGTTGGTACTTTGGTCCCACAAGGAATTCATTATGGATATTCTTATGTTTGATCTGTCGCTTTTATTCTAGGCAGTGACAGTTCAGTACTTGAGAGCAATCCAGAGTCACTGACGTCACTGGCATGGAGAAAGAGAGATGTGCTTGAACTAAATTCTACTGTTAATACATTTGGATGACATTCATTTCCATAGCTGTCAGTGCTGTGGCAGCTGTACACTGTGTTGCATCAGCTTTCCAGATATCAGCTACAGACATGTTCACTGACTCTTAGCGGTGTGAAAGCAGTTTAAGAGTTTAAGGATTTTTCTTATCGCCAATATGTATAGCTAGATAGTCCAGCAAGAAAATACTTCCTTTTCAACTAGTCATATTTCATCAGACTAAACCACACTTCTAAGCATGGATGATAAGCTTGTGAAAGTTGTTGAAAAGTGCATAGGATAGCACTATGAAACTTATTCTGCTGGTCAGCAATACTGCAAATGGAGAGAAGTTGAGCCATGGAAACAGTAACCTTGAGTGAAATCGTGATCGGCTCGAGAAGAGGGCGAACAACAGAACATCAATAAATGGAATCCTTAAAACTGGACTGTTTACCCAGCTTGAAGAACCGACTTGATGGTTTAATTGCAGTATCTTGTAAACCACATTGTTGGTTTGATTCAAACAAGTCAAGTCTTTGGTACTTATTCGGTTTCAAACCGGTGTCATGAAATCCATTAGATTTATTATTCTAATCCCTGCAGTGGAATGGTTGGTAACCCAAAGAAGAATGCACTGGCGCCAAATGAAATTAAATGTTAGATCAAAGGTGTCTGTTTAAAAAAAAAAAGATGTGGAGATGCCGGTGTTGGACTGGGGTAAGCACAGTAAGAAGTCTCTCAACACCAGGTTAAAGTCCAACAGGTTTATTTGGTATGAAGCTTATGGTATTTGCTACCAAATAAACCTGTTGGACTTTAACCTGGTGTTGTGAGACTTCTTACTAAAAAAAAAGAAACAGATCATCTTTCATGGGGTTCTTTCTAAAGAAGTGTTGTGTCCCCTGCTATCGAGAATTATTGACAATAGGCTGAAAAGAAAAAAATGCTGCCATCTCTTTTCGAATTCTGTCGTTGGTTATCCCAAAGGGTTTGGGCCTTCCCTCAGTTCCACATGCGTTCATGGACAAACAGGATTTCCACTTCCGTTCACATCGAGTGACTTTGGTGACAGAAGTGGAAAATACTGCAAGAAGGTCAGGGTTGCGTTTCATACAGTGTGAAAGCATGACGTGATCGTTCCCTCCCCCATCAGTGACTGGCCACATTTCCCCATTTTCAACATTGGGACCTCATTATAACAAGTTATCATATGATTATCAGGCCCATATGCTGTAATCATCCCCCCCCCCCACATCAAAAAATCCATTCACCGCAGCGCGATAGCAGAAGAGTATGAAGCATGACAGGTCTCAGAAGGCATGCACCTGGCGAGCAGTACTCCCAGGGGAGCTCAGAGATGATGTTGGGGGGGTGGGGTCTTGCCAGTTTGATGCCAGGATAGTTTCTGGGGTGCCAGCTTGATCCCAGTGTAGTGCGAGAGAGGGGTGCATCTGGGTGACCTGGCTTGCTTACTGTATGCTGTAGTGACCTTTAAAAATGGTGCCTGGATCATCGAGTGTCTGAATTGCTGGTGGGGCGAGTGAATCAGATGCTGCCCTGCCAGCGATATGTCGTGACTTCCAGTTTTCTTTTCAAAGTCCCACACTATGTTACAGAGAAAGCAGCCATTGCTGTTTAAGCTTCAGCACCACTTTTCCTGCCCAACGTTAGCCTTTTCTGATATCAGAGAAAAGAGAATCTGTCAACTCTGGCCAATTTGTCTGAGACTGATTGTTACCTGTTTCCTTAGGTGGGTTTCTTTTGAAAACCTGTTTCAGCCGTAAGCTTTTTAATCGTGGCGATTTGGGATTCTAGCTTCTTTGGTCTGAATTTTGTCTTTTGGAGTCTGAATGCAAGTAAAGATTCTGTCATTGTGACTGAGCGTTCCTTATAGCATGGAGGAGAGCTACAATCAGATCTGTGAATTCTTTGCGGTGCGATTACCTGTTTACTTGCCTCTTGCTATTATTCTAATCAAAGCCCATTGAAAGCGGATACTTGGGACTCCTGTTGCTAACGGAAGAAAATCTAACTTCAGCGGGGTTGGGCTAATCCAGTGCCATTGAAGTGAACACACAAGTCAATTTTAGACAGACGTTCCAGAATATTCACGTTATCTGCACTGCTTTAATCCTAGTTTCTTGAGCATTCGTGATTATAACCGCTTCACCATTGATGGGGACAGCGCAGTGGTTAGCACTGCTGGTTCACAGCGTCAGGGACCCGGGTTCAATTGCTGACTTGGGTCACTCTGTGTGGAGTCTGCACGTTCTCCCCGTGTCTGCGGGGGTTTCCTCCAGGTGCTCCGGTTTCCTCCCACAGTCTGAAAGACGCGCGGGTTAGGTACATTGACCTGAACAGATGTGGAGTGTGGCGACTAGTGGAATTTCACAGTAACTTCATTACAGTGTTAATGTAAGTCTTACTTGCGACAAATAAATAAACTTTATGATCATGCCTTCCACTACCTGGGCCCTATGCTCTGGAATTCCCTCCCTAAATTTCTCCAACTCTGCCTCACCTTCTTACAAAGCTGCTTTGACCAAACTTTTGATCATCGGCTTTAATGTCTCTTTATCTGGCTTGGTGTTCTATTTTGTTTTCTAATGCTCCAGTTAAGCAACTTAGGATGTTATTGCATTGAAGGCACTATATGAATACCAGCTGCTAGCCGAAAGGGAATCAAAGGTTACGGGGAAACGGCAGGAGAATGGGATTGAGAAACATATCAGCCATGATCGATTGATGGAGCAGACAAGATGGACCGAATGGCCCAATTCTGCTCCTATATCTAATGGTCTTATAATGCGAAAACAATAATGAACCCTGAGTCATTCTGAATAAGCTCCCATCTTCCTGATAAATCCATCAGTTCAATTTTAAGTAAAAACTCAGCAATCGCTCCCATGTCCCATTGATGGGACTGATACCCAGGGTCTCGGAGATTAGATTCTTTACCTTAGAATGTTGGTTACGGTAGTAGTCAGTGGTAACCACCGAGGTGAAAATGTCCTTTGTGGATATCATTTCTATTCAGTCTTATACACAGCAAATAATTCATTTTTGGTGCGGTGTCCTCATATGGCGCACGTTTTCTGATGGTTGAAGAGGTTAATTTTTGAGAGGCAGGTTCTGTCGTAAGCATGGCACGTAAATGACCAAGTGTCATTGTGGGTTGTTGGTGTCTGCAACCATGCAGTTGTAGCCACTGGGAATCGTGGTGGTGAATGGCAACCCACAGGATATGTTGCCATTTTCTTCTGCCATTAGCTGGTGACTCCCAGGTGCAATAATTGATGTTTGGGACCTTCATGTCACACTTGCAAGAACCCTTGAAGCGGTACTTTGGGTGTCCCACTGGTTCTCTGGCTCTGGATACTTCACCATGCAGAAATTCCTGGAGCGTGCAACCCGCTTCCATCCTGCAGATGTGCCCAAGTCAAAGGGGCCTCCTGTGTTTGAGTGCTAATAAACATGAGAGCTCTGTCTTTGAGAAGACTGCTACATTCCTGATTTTGTCTGCCAGGATATATCCATAATGCGCTGCAGGCAGTGAAGACGAACATTGTTGAGCTTTGCTTGCTACCCATAAGTCAGGAATCTTTCATAGACGTACAACAAGGTGCTGAGAGCACAGGCCTTATAAACCATCAGCTTGGTTCTATGGATCTGCTTGATGATCCATGTTTAATGAGTTGGCCAAAAGTGGTAGCTGCTTGCTCTCTGTGTGTATTCAGTTCTGCTTCAAGGGGCAGGTTTTCTGCCATTAAGGAGGTGCCATCTGTTATCATTGATCCTGTCCACCCCATGATGATTCAGTGCATTGGCAGTGAATCGCTGTTTATCACAATATGTACATTTTAGCCACCCAGGATGAATAGTGTCTTGCTATTTGTAATACAATATCCTGAAGGTACTTGACAGAATAAATATTGGGAGAATGTGCTTGTGGGGGAGACTAAATTCTCTTCCCAAAGAGCAGTGGAGGTTGAATTAGACAAATGTCTGATGGACTAGGCAATTGAGGGCATTGGGGCAAGTGGAGTTGAGACCACAGCCAGATAAGCCATGATCTTATTGAATGGCGGAGCAGGCTCAAAGGGCTGAATCACCTACTCCTGCAGCTTATATTCCTCAGAATTGTAGAAATGCTCTTCATTACTGAGCTGCTGACATGCAGAGTTGATGCACAGGTACATGTGATGTTGACTGCATTCCGAGGTTGCTACTGGCTACTCAATTCACTGTCAACCAGAAGGTGAGATGCCGGAGATGCATTAATAATTATAGAAAATATGTTCCTTTGAGAGTGTAGTAATAATTGTGTTCCTTCATTTACATTCATCAGTGGCGGTTTGATGAGTCTCTCAGAATTCCATACAGACATCTTTTGCTTTGTGCTGCAATCTTGCAGGGCTGCTCCCGAGTTTACAGTGCTTTCGGTTTCTAAGTGCAATCAGTGAAAACATTCAACAGGCTGAATTAAACTATTAGAGGATTGGATCTGTACAGAGATGCCACTAATTTCCAACTAGTCAGCACGACAACCTTGTGCGTGTGCACCTAGCAATAATGTGCAGCTTGTCTTCCTCAAGTACCGGAACTGGGCTGACTGCAGCAATTCAGCATTACATTTAAAGGAATGTTTACATGATGAAAGGAAAGCAGATACAGGGAGCTCTTGCACAAATCTTTGAATCAGTTCAGTATTTATTTGCTGATTTCATTCTTTCGCTTCAAGCTTTGGTCTTGTAAAATAACGCACATTTTTGACGAGGTTTTATCTCATGGCAATATCAAAATTTACAAGCAAAGTCTTTGTGAAAGAGGAGGTATGCTTATTCTGGAGTCCAATACTCCTATTTATTTCTGAAATAATACAGATCAGAGTACTTGTCACTTAGTGACACCCCACTCGATGGTTTTTGAAGTTAAAGAGACCATTGTAAAATATAGGTTGGAATTTTACCGTCCCGCCCTCCACGGGAATTGGAGTGGACGAGGGGTGGAGCATGGGAAAGTCCATTGATCTTGGGCAGGATTTTACAGTTTTGGGTCGAGCAAGGCCGTAAAATCCTGCCCATTGATTTTTATGGACGTCATGTAATAAATACTGTAACAAAAACAGCCCATCTCATAACTAGATTTTTGTCACCGATTAAACCAAGGAATGACTGTTTTAAAGCTAGGAAAATTTCTGTTTTCTACTTGGTCAACAGTAACTGCATGGAATTGGTGACTTGGACTTTGCATGCTAGTCCAGTTCTAAACTTTGTCCATGGCTGCTGGCTGTTGGACTGAATCTTGCACTGAATAGGTACTGTTAGCTTGACATTTTTGTTAATTCTCCACGTAGTGCTAATCCAGTACATCTTCATCCTAAAGGTTCCTCTGTTGCATTAAGTTGAGTGTTCATTCACTCTTTTCCCTGTGATAATGAACAGTGTTGATTCTGGTGCAGTTAGTGTAATGCAATTGTAACAAGGGAGAGGGTGAATTTTACTCCCATGAGTTTTACTATAGAATTTTACATAGAAATATCAATCAGAATTTTACAATTTCTTACCTTGATTCCAACAATAATCATCTGGTTTTGCATGGAGAGTAACAGAGAGACTATTGGTGCTTGCTGTTATTGGAGAAAACAGTCAGACAGCAGCTTCCAACATCCACAGATGCACAAGGTCAATCTTCCTCTACTGGATGTAAACTCCAAAACCCATTGCCCCACTGAGACATTTCTATTGTCCACAACAACCATTCCTTGGAGCAAGAGAAAACAAATTTGACAAGTCACCTTAAATCTATTCAGCCTGGAAAAAATAGACACAGGTCAAGTTGCATTGGGCTCGAATGTTGATCTTATCCAAAAAGGAATCATTCTAACTTCCTGTGGGACCAAAATGTACATGGATGCAAATAGTTCCTTACTCCTGTGGTTTCTGGATGAATTGGTTAAAAGGGAGTAACAAATAAGAGTCTTGGTCTTTCCCAATGGCATTGTCTTATCGATCTATTTGAAGAAGGCTGAGGCAGCCAGGGGCGCCATTTACTTTTAATGACCCCATCAACCTTTATTGTCTGCCTTTACCTGGATTTGATGACAGCTGAAATATTGCGACAATTTCTCCTGATAATTCTGCAGTTTGTTTCGGTAAAAATGACGAAAAGCTGCAATGTTCTTGTGCCTTTAAGCTATTTGAACTAGTCCATTGCAGAAGGACTTCAGTCACTGCCTTTGCATCCTCGTGTTGAAATTCCATAAATGATACTGATGTATTGGGTAAATTTTAGAAGTCTTTGACGCTCTTAAGATGTGATTTCTCTGAAATGTAACTATTTGCTTTCTGTTTTAATACTGACTGGGTTACATATTGTGAATATTCTACTCCATTACACACAGGTGGATTCACACAGACAGGGTAATTATAATGAGTCTTTGATACATGCCTCATTACAACAAAATGAATACTAATTTCTCAGTAATCCATTCAGGTTTGGACTTGCTCTGCAGAGTTCTGTATAGTTTTGACCGAGTTTCTCCAAAGTTCTACAGGCACATCCAAAGTGTTTATTTCTAGTTTCCAAGTGTAGCATGCATTAGAAAAGTGAGTAACTTTGGAAAGCCAATGTTACCTCTTTCCATTCTCCCCAACAAAATCGCTTTTTGTTGTGTTTACCACCTCGTCTACCCCATCCCTCATCCATTGGACTTTAGGCAAGGTTTTCTGAGCTTTAGCTATGGATGGGTAGCAATCCTAGGCCCAACATTTCTGGAGCAAGTCAGTATCCTAAAGTACTCCCGCTGATGCATCAGACACCAAAAGGAGCAGATCTCCTTTGCAGCAAACACAACAGGCAGGCACCGTTTTGACGTTAGATACAGCAGCCGTTTAAGAGGTATTGCCCACCTCATTCCTGGGCAACTTGTTGTTATAAGCACTGGCTGGGCATCTGGATATATGGGAAGTGTGTTGAAATGTTACGATTTTCATTTGTTTTCACATTCTTACACCACCTGTTTCCTCCCTATCTCCCTAACTTCCTCCAGTCCCACAGTCCTCGAAAGCTAACTGCGCACATCCCTGATTTTAATCACTCCTCCATTGGTGGTAGGTTTAAAGCTCAGGAGTTCTCTTCCCAAACCTCTGCTTCTCTACCTCTCCTCCTTTAAGATGCTCCTTAAAATTTCCTCTTTCATCAAGTTTTTGATCATCTGCCCTCTTGTGACTCAGTGACAAATTCTGTTTAATAATGTTCCTGTAGAAGCGACTAGGGGCTTTTTAATCATGTCAAAAACACAAGATGAATGCACGTTGTTGTTGAAATTATTTGAATGAAGCAACCTTAATAAATGTAGCGAGATTGATTCCAAAGTAGTTTTACCCCAATTAAGAATTCAGCTTTTTAGTAAGTGTGAAAATGGTAGATCGTTTTAAAAACATCTGATGAATTTATATGCTCCATTCAGCATCTTTTGATGCATTTGCAAATGTAACGTGTAACGAGCTTAAAATGAGACAAATTATTTTTGTTAATAGCCTGAAAACCTTTTCAACACATGGTGAGAACTGCATGGCTAGCAGATTCAATGCATGTCAATGCATCCAATCTAATGGCCCAATTTTTACAGTAATAATGATGGCAAAACTGTCAGCATTCACTGTCATACACATATCTGTTCTAGAAAGTGAAGTCTGTTCTAGAAAGTGAAGTCTGTGGCACAACAGACTAGAGAAAGAGGGCAAAGCATCAGAACAGATAAGAGTACCACAGAGTCTCCTTTTACTTTCTGTGAAACCCTTTTTGTGGACTCTTGTGGCAGCAAATGAAAATTAATTATATCTGCTTTCTTAATTATTAAAAGAAGGCAATCAGAAAATACTTTGTGTAATTCCCATAAGCTGCCAATACGAGCATGTTATGAACTCCTTGCTTTTCATGGGTTCATTTGTGAGCTCTGTACTATCTGGTTCATTCCGATTATTACATTTCAGCACTTTTAACTTTTTTTTATTAAAAGCATTATGCTTGCTTAAAGTGATTGAGCCACGAGTATTTTTGTGCGTGTGTGTGTACTGGGGTTTTGATTTGCTTGTCTGGTAATTTCCAAACCCTGTTCTTGGTAATTGAACACAAGGCGTACAATGCACTTCGTAAAATGAAGAGTGATGTTACATGCACCTAGGCGGCACATACACCATGGAGTTTTACAGACTGTGATCACAGCATAAATATTTTAGATAGTCTGAAGCAAATAAGATGAGGCGCGTATAGTGTGTGTTGTGTGTTATTGGATTTGCCTCATAGCAGATGTCAAGAGTGATTGAAAAATAATGCAGGTTTTGGAGGTCCCCTTTCTGGTATTAATGAAAAGGGCAAGAGGTTTAAGGCTCTTGTTACTGGATTTTATGTTGTTTTCTATATTTTTCATCTACAGACTATTGAAAGTTTTAAATACTGCTCAGAATTTTCCAGCTAGTATCTTGGTATCACGCCTTGCCAAGATTTTCTTTTGCAGCTATTTCCATGGTTATCTTAGCAGTTCTTTGACCATGGCCATTTGATATTGCATTCTTAGATAGCTAGTGAGACGTGAATTGGGATAATTATTGTCCGATTGGTTTTAAATTCCTGCTTGTGTCTTGATATGTAAATGATGTGGGGTTTTGGCTTACTGCGTTTAGAACCTATCACCATGCTTAAGAGTCTAATTCAAACTACTGAAACAATTTACCTCTACCTTTGAATTTCTGTTTGTACAACATATGAGACCAATCTGACTTCATTAAGTTTATTGGGTTTGAGTGCAGGGCAGAACCAAGACTTGAAAGCCCACAACGATGTTCAGGATTGCTGTGTGGGTATGACCTGCGGAACTTGTGCAGGTTACAAGAGTACCAGAGAGCTCTCTGGAACCTGTCGCTCGAGGACCACTGAGGTCCTTCCAAAATTTTAATTTAAATGACAGTGCTAAAGAAGAAAATCCCTCTCTGCTCTCCATCTCCAGACTCTGACTACATTTGTCACTCACCCGTGAGGCAAATGTAGCAACCCATTTCTCTTCTGGTAATAAGGTGACCACTTTACGACAACCTTAACTCTAGTTTTCAAATATGCTGGTAGCTGATAAGTTGTGATATGTTAGGGGATGTAAGTGTAGTAACAACACTGATCACTTGTATTGAAATAGCATCTTTAACATAAAACATCCCAAATGCTACAGGGACATTATAAAACAAAATATGATGCCAAACCATGTAAGGGGGTTTTGGGGTAGATAACCCAAAGCTTGGTCAAAGAGGAAGAATATTTTAAAGGAGCAAAGCAAGGTAGAAAAACAGACGTTTCAGGAAGGAATTCCATATCTTGAGGTCCAGGAAATGAGAGGTTTGGCCACTAATGAGGGAGCAATTAAAATCTAGGTCAAAATTAAAGGAGTGCAAATGTCTTGATGCTTGTGGGCTGGGGAATTTTGGAGATAGGGAGGGATGAGACCCTGGAGGGATTTGAAAACAAGGATGAGAAATTTTTAAATTGTTGTGTTGCTTCACCAGGAGCCAATGTAGACCAGAGAGCCCAGAGGGGTGATTTTTAGCCAGATGAACAGCACACGCAACAAATAGAGCTCCTAGCAGTAGCAGTGAGGACAGATACATAAATTGTCATCATTGGGCTCTTTTTTCTCCTTTACTTTGAGATTTTCTCTGGAGTTGGTCCAGATTTAATCCCTGATGTTTGGCACTTGCTTTGAGTCTGAGTACTCCTACATTGTTTCCTGTCCATAAAACATGGTGCTGTATCTGATGCTGTAAATCCTGCCCAACTCCCAGCCTAATCCCCTAACCATTCTTTCAAACCCGTCTGATGTGCAATTGTGTAGAAATCATCATGTTTAGTACTTTACGATGTTTACTTTGCTGAATTTTACATTATTATTAAAGCTTTCAAAGTACCTCAGAAATTGAGCATATTTTTGTCCAGTGAAGATGAAACCTTGGTACTGGTTGTTCTGTTATGAATGTTTAATCTGTTTTTTGTGTTTTTCCTCCTCCCTTCTCCTTTTCCTCCCATGTTTATAGTGTACCTGTAGGAAGGACATGGTGAAGATCTCAATGGATGTGTTTGTGCAGTTCCTTCAGCCTGATCGCTATGAGCTGTGGAAAAATGGCAAAGACGTTGTCACTATTGATCACAACAAACCAACCGCCCTGTCGAGTCCTCAGATGGATGACTGGCTGGAGCGAAAAGCTTCATTAAAAGCAAAATGTATCCGAAGGTAATGCTTATCTATTCATCTTTTTTATAAATTCAAATTTGACTCTTGGGAAGGCAGCATGTTTACACACTGTGTTTCCAGCAAATAGATTCAAGTTGAATTAGCCCATACTGCAGAGAGCTCACTTGCATTGTCCTTTCATAAAGTGTTCTGAAAACTGTCAACACTTCTTTACTTTTGTAACCTCAGTTATCATGAGGAAAAATGTCAACATGAACTGATGTCTGTATTGTCTGGAGGGAGTCACTAACTTTTTAACACCTCAGAAACTTCAACTCCAATTCTTCTCTCAAACTTGGACCCTACCCTATAGAATGACATGGCTTTATCATCTTTTCTTGGGTAGTTCCTTGGGATTGAGGGTGACTTGCTTTCATTCTAGTTCAGTGGGTTCAGAGATGGCTGATAAGTCCAATTCATGATCTCCAGACTCTGCCACATGTACGGTAGCTTGTGCTTGGAGGATTGGGTAGATGAATTGTTGGGAAGTTTGTGCACTTTCTCCTGATCCTGCGACTTCACCTCTGTGAGATACTTCCCAAATGAGCCTTCTCCATTTTGATCGGTCTCGAGCCAGGGACTCCCATGAGTGAGTAGGGGTGCTTGACCTCTTGAGGGATGCTTTGAGGATATCCCTAATGCGCAACATCCAGGGAACCTCCTGCCACAATTAAGTTCCGAGTAGAGCAGTTGCTTTTGAAATCTGGTGTCAGATATATGACCGACATGTCCTGGTTAGTGAAGCTGTTTTTGAGTGATTAGTGTCTCGCGCTGGGCATATTGGCTTGGACTGTCCTCCTTGCCACTGCTTTGGAGGATGTGGCGAAGGCACCACGGGTGGTATTTCTCCAGTGCTTTGAGGTGCCTCCTGTGGGTTGTCCAAATCTCTGAAGCATATATAGGATCACTTCTGCCCAATAAACTAAGACCTTTGTCTCAGATTTGAGATCCTGGTCTTCAGATACTCTTTTCCTCAGTTGGCAGAAGGCTCGACTGGTTTGCTACTAATTAGATGGCTCCAGTAATTTTATATTGACTGCAAGCTATACTATATTCTGGCCAAAGGGACAATCTTGTGTCCTGCTGCCAAGTTCCTGCTAACTTACTGTTTTAACCCAAGCACCAACAGGTCCACACAAATAACCTTTGCCACCTTGTGTATTTTTTTTGGTTCCTTTGTCTTTGTGGAGAATTACCATCTTCAGAGGGGCTTCTACATTGACAGTATGGTTCAGATCATGTGGAGAATAATAAGTGTAGGCTAGATTCCTAACAGTCAATGAAGCAGTATGTAAGTAGATATGAGGATACATAAATAGCTAAATACAAAATAGTTCATTTTTATTAACATAATGATTATAACCCCCAGTTTGGAAGAGTCATGATCTGTGCTCATAACTCGAAGTAGTTTCTTTCACTATCAAATTGAGTTTATACTTGCCAAGTTATTAGTTAGAAATGATTAAGTGATTAACTGAGATGAAGTGCAAAAGTAGTTTCCCCCTGTAACTCCAGGTGAAAGTCCTATCTTTGTGAAAATGGAATCATGCCATTGGCCTAACAATTGCTTTTCAGAGACACCTCCTTATGTAAATTAGATTTTCCCCATCGCTGAAATACTGTTAGACATTCCATACATTCATCATTGTACATTAATTTAAGAAACACTGGCCAGAATTTACTGTAGTGGACAAGCAAACAGACTTTTCCTGGTCCATTAAATTTCTTTGAGCTTTTTAACTGGAAGTTGAAGTACATTAGAGATCCAATCTGTACACCTACAGGGCGCTTGACTGTCAAACAACTGTGTGTCTTCTCAACCCCAGTCAGACTTTAGCATTGTTAATGAGCAGTGCTGTCTGAAAAGGAAGTGCATTTCAGAATAGTAAATTCTATATCAAATCAGGTTCAGAATAACGAAAGAGAAATACAGATTAGATTGAGAGTGTGAAGACAAAGAAAAAGTTTTCTAAAAAATTTAAATCTCCAACAATTAAAATTTGAAGGAATAAGACTCTACACTTGTAAAATTAAATTTTGTCTTTAGAGTGGTTGTTTATCAGTAAATAAGATGATCATGTCATTAAAAAGTGCATAAATTGGAAAAGACAAGCCCTAGCTTTCTGTGATGAGTTCAGTCCATATCTACCATGCAAGTAAAGGAACTTCACATTATTCAATACATTTAAATTAGGTGTCAGGCAGTGAGATGCTGCTTTTGTGCAGCCTTTGCATGAGTGGCACATCTTAAACGGCAGCTTCTGAATTTTTATTGTCAGCTGTGCATCTGCATTGACCTGAAGTTGCAATCCAATTTGCACATAAATACACAAAGCGGCATTAACCTAACCATTTTTTACAGTACATTTTGGCCCAAAATCTCAAATAAATGTTCATGTATTAATTATTAGAAGCAACAGAACGTTCTGGTGGGAAAGGTACTCTAAACATTTCTTGAATTTGAATATAGGAGAGTATCTAATAATTAACTTCTATTAGCAGCCATTGCCAGTTGCACCCTTTCTAAATAGGTGCGTGTATAATGCATTTTGAATACGCAACTGCCTCAAATACCTTTTACATAACGTTGGTGCAGCATCCTGCTTTAGTATCAGTATTGATGGAGGCAGTACTGTCAATGGTGCATTTAATAGGGAAGATTTCACAGTAGAATGGTAGAAACCATGGTTGGTATTCTTTGATCTTGTCCTGGGCTGGGATTCTCCAGTTCTGCTGAGCACCGAATTCTCCATTCTCGCTGGTGGCGGGCTGAACACGATCGGAGAATTCCAGCCCATATCTTTGCGACCACAAAGTTGGAACATTCCAACTACCATGTGGTTAGACTGAATCCAGAAAAAGTATTGAGAGCAGTGTGGAGATAATTATAGCCTGGGCTGTGCAAAGTAGGTCCCTGGGGACAACTGCTTATGAAAAGATAATGTTGGGGTGCAAGGTTGGAATTTAAATATCAAAGTTCTGTGTAGTGATGGACAGATAATACATTCCTTAGCTGGTGTGTTCTAGTGCTGTACATCCTTACTGTAGTATAGCTGGTCCAGTAAGATGCATCATCACTTGTACTCTGTGGTATAGAATGCAGGATGCACTTACTGACACATTATTTAATGAGTGCTACATGCGACTAAAGAGAAAGGACTAAATACAGTCATAGATACTTCATTAATAAAGGTACAACTTGAGATTCTTCCTATTGTAGTCAGAAAAGAAAAAGGCTATTGCACCATCAAGATGCGATACTGAATAATTTAGTAAATCCCACTCCTGTTCACTCTCTTTCTCTTCATTATTCTTCTCTTCCAAGCAATTATCTGACTAATTTATTTAACTGCTTCAACAAGAATTTGTGACACAATGTTCCACATGATGGTCACCACTATGTGAAGAATCTTTTCCTAACCTCCCCTTTCATTCTTTTTGAGATTACTTGAAATTTGTGTCCTCTTATTAAGCGCTCTCCAACTTGTGAAAACATATCTGTTGGTACCTTGTTCTTTCATAATCTCAAAGACATAATCTTAAAGGAGCAGAGGAAGGCAATGGCCTAGTGGTATTATCGCTAGACTTTTAATCGAGAAACTCAGCTAATGTTCTGAGGACTCGGGTTTGAATCCCACCATGGCAGATGGTGGAATTTGAATTCGATTATATAAAAAAAAAAAATCTGGAATTAAGAATCTACTGACTACTATGAAACCATTGTCGATTGTCAGAAAAACCCATCTGGTTCGCTAATGTCCTTCAGGGGAGGAAATCTGGCCTACATGTGACTCCAGAGCCACAGCAATGTGGTTGATTATCAACTGCCCTCAGGCAACTAGAGATGGGCAATAAATGTTGGCCAACCAGTGATGCCCATGTCCCATGAATGATTGAAAAAAAAGGAGGGATCTGGGTGTATACATGCATAAGTCATTGAAGATGGAAGGATAGGTTCAGAGCAGGTTTAATAAAGCATTCCGTATCCTATGCTTTATAATAGGGCATAAAGTACAAGAAAGAAAGTTATGTTGAACTTGTTTAGGTCACTAATTCGTTCTAAGTATTGCATCCAGTTCTGGGTGCTACGCTTTGGGAAGGATATAAAGGTATTGGAGGTAGCGCATAAAAGATTCACAAGGGTGGTTCCAGGGATGAGGAATTTGAGTTATGAAGATCAATTGGAGAAGCTAGGACTGTTTTCCATGAGAAAAGAAGATTGCGAGGAGATTTGATCAAGGTATTCAAAATGATGAGGGATCTGGACAGGGTAGTTGAGAAGAAACTGTTCCCAATTCGAAAAGGATCGAGAATGAGGGGGCACAGATTTAAAGGAATTGGTTAAAAAAAAAACAGTAATGATGCGGAAGAACCTTTTCACTCGGCAAGTGGTTAGGGTCTGGAAAGCACTGCCTGATAGAATGTGCTGGAGGCAGATGCAACTGAAGCAATCAAAAGGGAATTAGTGTTATTTGAAAAGGAAGAATGTGCAGGGTTACGGGGAGAAGGCAGCGGAATGGAACTAAGTTAGTTGCTCATTCAGAGAGCCTGTGCAAACATAATGGACCAAATGGCCCCCTGTGCTGTAACAATTCTGCGATGCATTCAGCAAGTTACTCTTCTGCGACTTAACTATTCAAATCTCCTAAGTAAATACAAAATTGTCACTTACTTTAACGTGTAAAAATTAGACAGTACCACAGTACAATTGAGGTAGTTTGTCAATTTTACTTTTTCTTTACCTCCCTATTTTCACCCTTCCCCACAAATATGTTACAGATCTCATCGGCGAAGAACCCAGACCAGGAGGCAGAAAACTGAAGACCAGAGAATACTGAGCGAACCTGTAGTAGAAGAAACCTCTGGAAAAGATGTGCCTGAAGATGAAGCCAAGATCAAGGAGGAGCACAAGAGAACAATAGACACAGAAGAGCACAGCAAACCAAGCAAAGTTACGATCTTGGAGCTCAGCCAAGATGATTTCACAGCAAATTTGTTTGATCACCATTTTTCAAGTATGTGTTATGGACTGTTACATAACAGTCATTAGTGAATGCACGTGCAGTTCTCGGTGATGTAGTATTGATTGGAGTAAAGGCAGAGTGATTCAGAGCAATGATGGAGCTACCTGAACAAAGGGTGTACAGATGATTTCAAAGTGCATGCCTGAGAGTTGGGACTGGGTTTAAATTGAACTCAAACTGATGGGAATGAAACTATGTGCCTCCCTCGTTGACCAAATTGCTGTGCACCAAGTGAAATGAGTAAGTGCACAAATCCAATTCCTGGATTTAATAATGCTGAACACAACACAAGATGGCCCGTGAGTTACTGATTTTCTGAAAATTGTAGAAAATTTGAAACAAATCACACTGGGTCTATTAGAATTGTTGCATGAAATGAAGGGCATTGTTGGAGAAGAGCAGAGTATCTTCCAGATGATCGGTGCTGTACTCAACATGAGAATTTTAGATGCTGACATGATGTTTATAAAGCAAAAAGAGTATTTTAATCCACAGCATTGACATTCTTCATGTTGACAGGCAAAAAGCTTTACCGAAGAAGGAAAAGCAATGATGCTGCCTTCTGGTATTCGATTTATTATACTTATCCATTTGTCTGTATTAATTCCTCTGGGACATGTACTTAAGGATTCAGTACAGCAAAGTTGAAAATAGCACAAGGTCTTTTCTGTAAGGCAAAAGGGATAGTGGGGAAAGTGAACCAAAGAAAATGCACCCATGCTGCAATGCTGGCCATTTGGTGCATCAGAGAATTTTCAAGTAAGCATTTAAATTATTCGCTCCTTTTAACCTCTCCTCAAAACAAAAAATAAAACAAACAGAAATGCTGTTGGTATTGATTGTGGTTACAAAGATCTCAAAGCAGAAATTGCAGAGTGAAAATTGAAATTTTGACTTGTTTCCACTGTGGAAAAGACCAATATGTACCTATGCTGTGAAATATATTTGATCACCATTTTTCAAGTGTGTGTTACAGACTGTTACATAAAAGTTATTAGTGAATGCACGTGGAGTTCTTGGTGATGTAGTATAGATTGGAGTAAAGGCAGAGTGATTCAGAGCAATGATGAAACTAGGCGCTAATAATGTCATTTCAAAGTTTTGTCAGATGCCCCAGAGCTCAAAACCATCTTGAAACTTGCATTCGAAAACTGCAAGAGGCAGAATTTGTAATGCCCACATTGGCATATCAAAAGAACGATTGCTCGCTTAGTTTTTGCAGGAGAAATAATTTTAAATTGAGTGAGTTCTTCTTGACAGAACAGTTTATAGGTTGTAATGTTTCATCTATTAAATGCACCCTTCATTCAGTACAGTGATTGAAGTCTTTCAGCTGTGCATTCTATTAGATACAATGAGCTGTAATTAAATGTAATGGACCAAAATAACCTACCCTTAATGGGAAAGGTATCCTGACCAAAATACAGTGGAACTTTCATTACCTGCACTCCAGAACTTTTGTTGGGCAAAAATACATAATTCAGTTACTTTTTCCTCATTTTATGGTAAATAAAATATCATTTATTTCGTTCTTTTTGCTGCAAAAGGACAATTTGAATGCTATGTAGAAGTCCAAAGTTTTCCAAGTTAATTTTACGAGGGAAGGGTTACATTGGGCAGACTCTGCATCCCTGCAGCATCTCCACATCATGACTGCATCCCTGCAGTCATAGCAGGCCTGTTTGATATTGGAGATCGCAATTGTCTAATTGCACTTTCTGTTTCAGTTTAAAGTAGAATTGAGGCAAAGCATCATTTATTTACCACATTATGCGATGAGCAACTTTCTCATTGTCATACCTTTATGCTGTTGTCCTTGAAAGCTGATATCTGCTCTCTTCCCAACCTATATGTTATTCTGGTCTTGTAGTTTGAGCTTTTTTAAATGTGGCTCAAATGTGAGCATAAATCTGACTGAGAAAAATCTGAAACATGCTCCTCAATGGACACTCGTGTTAAAAATCTCCATTCTGTGGAGCAGAGGGACAGTGGAAGTGTACTGCTGCACTAATAATTCCTAAACTGAAAAACTTGCATTAAGCCGACTGAGCGATTTTATATTTTGTAAATTTTTTAAAATAGCAAAAGAATCTAAAGGGCCATTGTTGAAACCTTTCTGACATAACCGTACCATGACATATTGTGCGGGCGGCACGGTAGCACAGTGGATAGCGCTGCTGCCTCTCAGTGCCAGGGACCCAGATTCAATTCCTGGCTTGGATCACTGTCTGTGCAGAGTTTGCATGTTCTCCCCATGTCTGCGTGGGTTTCCTCCGGATGCTCCGGTTTCCTCCCACATTCTGAAAGATGTGCTGGTTAGGTGCATTGACCCGAATAGGCTCTGGAGTGTGGCGACTAGGGGAATTTCACAGTAACTTCATTGCAGTGTTAATGTAAGCCTTACTTGTGACTAATAAATAAACTTTAATTTTAACTTTATAACAACTCAAAACAGTCTGCATGCAATAATACAGGTGTAAAAAAAAGAAGCAACTCAGTACTCTTCAATAGGACTTTTCTTTTTCAAATTATTTGAGCAGCTGCCTTCTTTGGGCTCTGTTGTTTTATTGCCGATAACTAGAAAATTGTTGGACACGAAAGAAAATCTCTCATGAAGTTGAATGGTTTCTGTAGATTTTATGTTCTGTATTTTCAGTATCTCAATGGATTTTATGGAAAATTTTCCTTTTTCCCTTTTTCCCTTCTTCTGAAATTCCTTTTTCCCTTCTTCTGAAATTTTTTTTATTGCCCAGTTTCCCACAGATTCAGGTGAAAGACTTTACCATGAACACTCCCACACACCTGTTCGGGAATTTGGTGATTGGAGGAAATCTCACTTTGAAATGGTGTTCTGGGGGGAATTGGAATGGTAGATAGTTCTGGCTCACTGAGAATGACATGGCCTAAATGGACTAAAAGTGCCATACCAGGCTGATTACCATTACATTGTTCAGACTTTCTTATGAACCATTGAGCTACACAATTGTTGGTAAGACAAGGAAAGACTTACATTTATACTGTGCTGTTCATGACCTCAGGACATGTATTGCTCAGTGGTAGTACACTCATCTCTGAGCCAGAATATTATGGGTTCAAGTCCCACTTAAGAACATACAAACTTGGTCAGTGCAGTACCGAGGGACTACTGCACTGTCAAAGTTTCCGTCTTTTAGATGAGATGTTACACTGAGGCCTCAGGACATTCCAAGATGCTTAATTGCCAGTGCAGTATTTTTGTAGTGTAGACATTGTGCTGATGTAGGAAACACAGCAGCCAATTTACAGACAGGAAGCAATGTAACAATAACCAGATAGCATGTTTTAGTGAATTTGGTTGAGAATAAATACTAGCCAGGACTCCAGGCTCCTCATCATTGGCTGGTGTATTCCTTGTCAATCTGCGAGGACAGGTGGACAAGGACGGTTTAATATCCCATCCAAAAGGCAGAATAGCTGAGAGAGGAGCACTACCACTGAACATCTAAGATAAGATGCTTGGTTCTCCCTTCTCTGCAGAGGGAGATTTTTATGTTTGCATCAGTGTAAACTGGTATGAAGGCAACCACCAGAAGGTTTTAGGTCTTTTTTTTTCTTTTCCTGTACACAGCTAACTGCAAACCGCTGAAAACATATTCTCGTTCCTCAAAATCTAAAAGTGAAAAGAAAAAGAAGCGTGTGGAAACGGACACAACAGCAGCTACCTCAACTGATGGCACCGAACTATCCAGAGCCGAGTCATCCCAAGCTGATTCTCCCTTTGCCGCAGCAAGTGTGCTATCGGACAGTTTTGCTGTTGAAGATGAATTTAAACCTAGAGCCAAAGCTACCACGATGTATGTGCTCCCCAAATCGAAGAAGGTGGTGTTCGACAAGGAGCACATGAACTGTCAGCAGGCGTTTGAGCAGTTTGCTACCAGGAGCAAAATACCCATATGGAACGAAGCAGAGACGAGCAACGAGGGGGTCACAATGGAGGAGGAGACCAGTGACCATGAAAGTGTGGATGTCAGTTTTGAAACTACTGAAGTACAGGTATAGCAACAAATGGATTTCTTCCATTCATTTTTTACAATAATTTAGTTTTTAAGGTTGAAAATCTTGAAGTGTCACTATCAAGCCAAAAACAATTAACCTCATTGGCACGTGCACTCCTGTAGCATTTGGATACACTGAAAAGCTATCAGTGTGTCTAAGAAAGTCAATGTGAACAGTCTGTTTTTGAACAGTAATTATCAGATGATTCTGAATGATTCAGTAAGATCTTGGTGAAAAGAAAAATCGGGGACATTAGAACAAAGTATTTGAGTACATAGGGTTTTCTTTCCTAGCTCCTCACTGGAGCAGATCATTGTGGTTTGGGCTCGCAGCTAATGGCAGTGTTGCACTGTTAGATGATGCTTGCTCCAGTTGCGGGATTGAACTGAGACCCTGTCTTGCACTACAGATTCAGGTGGACGTTGGATCATCCTGTGGTACTATTTGGAAAACTGCAAGGAATTCTATCTGTGTATCGAGCCAGCAACAGATAGGCACGTTTTCAGTTCAATCCCTCACCTGAAGGAGTCCAAAACCAACAGAGCAGCATTCCCTCAGCAAAGAGGTCAAACCCACAACCTTCTGATCCAAAAGCAAGAGACCTACCAACTGGGCCAAACAACAATAAGGGGCTTTCTATTTATTAATTTTTACATGCCCTAAAATATGTCAAAAGTTAAAATTCTTTTTCCTTGTTTTTAAATGCTTCATCTCCCTTTCCTGTACTGCTGCAGGCAAAGCCTTTCACTGACTGAGTCCCGTTCTGCTGCTCTCGCCATAACCTTTCACATCAGACTCCTTCACAAAAAAAAAACACATCCGTAAAATCATCTTTGATTAATCCTTTGGCAACCCTTCCTGCTTCTCCTTCTGGTGTATTTATATCTGTAAAGTGCCTTGGGATATTTGCTATGTAAATGGAAGTTACTTTTCTCATTTGCAACAGCAGACTGGAATGCAGTTGATGTACGATTCACTTCTTACTGAAGGAGTACAGCTATTTAAGCTCAAAATCATGAGCTGTAATTTCAGGACTGATATCTGGAAATACCTACATACAGAATGGACATTGTATGGAATAAATCTCAAGACAGACCAGGGGAATAAATGCGAGTGGAATCAGATCGCGGGGCGGCAAGGTAGCACAGTGGTTAGCACTGCTGCTTCACAGCTCCAGGGACCTGGGTTCGATCCCGGCTTGGGTCACTGTCTGTGTGGAGTTGCACATTCTCCTCGTGTCTGCGTGGGTTTCCTCCGGGCGCTCCGGTTTCCTCCCACAGTCCAAAGATGTGTGGGTTAGGTTGATTGGCCATGCTAAAAATTGCCCCTTAGTGTCCTGAGATGCGTAAGTTAGAGGGATTAGTGGGTAAAGTATGTAGGGATATGGGGGTAGGGCCTGGGTGGGATTGTGGTCGGTGCAGACTCGATGGGCCGAATGGCCTCTTTCTGTACTGTAGGGTTTCTATGATTTCTATGAGAAGCATTTGAATTTTACAATCAGGAAGTTTAGAATCATTCTGACTGGATGAGTTAAGGTGGCTGAATTGCCTTCCGCATTCATGGTAACCTTTTTTTCTGAAACCTATTTTAATAAAAGACGGGTGCAATTCTGGGTGTGTTTCAGAATAAAACTCATATAATTATGTAATCTTTTGAAATTAAGATGTTAATCCAGTTAGTACCCTAAATAAACTTAGTGTGCTGTTTATTTTCACTAATCTCACTGTTGGGGGGAGGAACAGTTGGATCCAAAATGGGCTCAATGACAGGAAGCCCTGGAGGATGACAGATGAGTGCTTTTATGACAGGAAAGCTAGTCCCAGAGGGGTTCTGCAGAGGTCAACATCAGGTCCCTTACTGTTTTACTCCTCCTGTTGTGTGTGTGATATAATATGTATAATCATTTAGTATTAAATGTAGAGGGCATGATTAAGAAGCTTGCAGATGATGCAAAAATTGGCAGTGTGCTTACTAGTAAGGAAGATAGCTGTAGTCTGCTGTAAGATATTAATGTTTAGTCCGGTGGGAAGAGTCAAGTGGAATTTAATCTGGAGAAGTGTGATGTAATGCATTTTTTTTTGGAACTTTATTTCTAATCAGACAAGCCAGTACAATCGTGGTTCCCACATGAGGGACAAACAAGATCCAAGCTGACAAGACAAGATTTTGCTTCCCATCTTGCGCTCGATCAAACAAGATCCAAGCTGACAGGATGAGGCATTGTACCCCTTCCCAGGCTTGATCTAATGCTTAGCCAAAAGAGGGATGGCACAGTGGTTAGCACTGCTGCCTCACAGCACCGGAGACTCAGATTCGATTCTTGGCTTGGGTCACAGTCTGTGTGGAGTCTGCATGTTCACCCCATGTCTGCATGGGTGCTCCGGTTTCCTCCCGCAGTCCGAAAGACATGCCGTTTAGGTGGATTGGCTATACTAAATTCTCCCTCAGTGTACCGAACAGGCGCCAGAGTGTGGCGACTGGGGATTTTCACCGTAACTTCATTGCAGTGTTAATGTTAGCCAGCTTGTGACACTAATAAATAAACATAAAAGGCCGAGATGGCTTTGAAAAATTGCATCAGGTAAAGCCTCGGTTTGTCCTCATTGGCAACCTTTACGCTAGCCTGGGCAAACCATGATGGCAGGTGTCAGGACACCCAGGTGCAATGGGCTAGCCTAGTCCCCTGCCTAATCATTTGGGAAGGGTGAGTAAGGAAAGGGAATACGCAAGAAATAGTGGAATGTTGCCCCTTTAAGACTGGAGCAAATTGGTTTCCTGATTATTACTTCAGGTTCCAAGAATTGTATCCCAGTGTCCAGCTCATTAATAATTATCAGTAAGGGCCCTGATTCCTGAAGAACCTCACTATAAACCTTTCTCCGAAAAGCAACTTTTCACCATTATTCTTTGTTTTTTGTCACTCAGCCAATTCCATATCTATGTTGCTATTGTTCCTTTTATTCCATGAGCTTTAATTCTCAGAGCTGGGAGGATATGCCATAATAAAACTCTGCCACTGTTCATCATTCTGCCATTCACACCTCTAATCACATCCCTTGTTTCATTTCCTATGACAGAAGAACATTGATCTTTCATCTATCCAATGTCATCACTATTGTACCAAACACACACGCAATCTGTTTATAATAAGAGCAAATGTATTGGTCAATATCTATGTATACTTCATAAAAAACTGAAAATGCTGGACATACTGATGTCAGAAAGTACCTGTGGAGAGAGAAACAGAGTTAACATTTCAGATTTATGAACATGCATCAGAACTGTCCTTACAAAATGAAAATGTATGGTATAGCCTTTTTGGATGAACTGAACCTGGTGACATCCATTATCCCATTAGAGCTCCACCTTTATGGCAACTAGTTTGTAGCACAGAATGCTGCCTTGGTTTTGAGGAGTACAAGAGCGTTAAGACTATACCACATTGTCTTTTGATTTTGAGGTTTTTCTTTTTGGTGTGTGACCCACATTAACAAAGTTGTAGCTCTGGTGCCTTGCACACACAAAATAGGAGCAGGAGTCGGCCATTTGCCCTTCAAGTTCAATATCCTGATTTCACACCCCCCCCCCCCCCCCCTTTCTCCCATGTATCTGTAGCCCAAGAGCTATATCTAATTTCTCCCTGAAATCTTTCAATCTTTGGGCCACACAAGTTTTCCCCTATTTGGTCTAAACTGCAGTGCTGTGTTTAGATATGTTCATATTAGAAATGTGGTGGAATAAATCTTTCTGACATGTCTGAGTATAGCCTTGGGTAAAAGCCGCAACTGTAATGTAGCACCTGTGTGTGGCAGGGTAGCATAGTGGTTAGCACTGCTGCCTCACAGCGCCAGGGATCCGGGTTCAATTCCTGGCTTGGGACACTGGGAGTCTGCACATTCTCCCTGTGTCTGCATGGGTTTCTCCGGGTGCTCCAGTTTCATCCCAGAGTCCATAAGACGTGCTGGTTAGGTCCATTGGCCATGCTAAATTCTCTCTGTGTAGCTGAACAGGCGTTGGAGTGTGGTGGCTAGAGGATTTTCACAGTAACCTAATTGCAGTGTTAATGTAAGCCTACTTGTGACACTGATAAATAAACCTTAAACTGTGTTGGTTTCTAATTTAGAAATGGTTTGAATGAAGAAGTTTTACATTAATACCAGTTAATGAAAGTAAAATGAAATATCACTACAGTCCCAGAGGACCATAAGTTGCTCTCCCTTTTGAGATGGAGCAGACTGATTTAGCCTGAGGATCACCACACCTCAGGCGAGGGGCAAGGTTGAGAAGGCCTTCATGGATAATCTCAGCCGGTAATGGAATTGAATCCATGCTGTTGGCGTTGCTCTGGATCACGAACCAGCTGTGAAGTCAACTGAGCTAACCGATCCCCCAGTTAATGCAAGTATTGTATCTAGGGATGTTATAAACCAAGCCCAGCTGGTAAAGTAATACTTACAAGAAATAACAATGTTGAAATGAGTTGGATGGTTATACTAGTTAATGTAGCTGCCACAGTAGCTCAATGACTAAATGCACAGCCGAGTATGTCAGTGAGCAGGAAGATCCCAGGAACAATTACTGATGTGCAAGGTCTCCCATAAGATAGATGTCATTTTTGGTTTTAATCCCCCCCCCCACCCACCCTCCCCGACCTCAGTACAACACAGATCTGTTTCTGTCAACCATACGGCCATCTTGTTCATTGTGGCTCATTACCATGTTACTTAGTTAACCATTGGGCAAAAATCCAAGCTTCATATCCCATGATATTTCCATCTAATTTTGCTTGGTGTTTTTCAGTTGCCTCCAGTTTATCCAAAGTTAAAGAAGGAGATCACAAAGAGTCGACGCCATCCTTTCAGCAAACCACCAGCTCGGTCACCTTTGTCTGTTGTCAAATTGGAAGCCTCCAGTGACGAGGGTGAGTGAATTGTTTTGAGTTTGTTTCCAGTGAAATAACGTGTGTTTCCTGACCTGGAGAAGTGAGACTGAAGCTTGGATCCTGTTTTTAATTAAAAATCAAGATTAAACAGCATGAGCCACAGTGCAAGGCACAACTAAGGTGAATTCCATTTTTTTTAAAAAAGCAAGGTAAATTGGGAAGGAGTGACTAAAAAAACTGATTGCAGTAGATTTGGTGGATGTGTGAGGAGGAGTCTCAATTTTAATATAACAACTTCCAGTTATGTAAGACATGTAATGTAGAGGAACGTTAACCGAGCAAGGAGAAAAGATAGCCAGTAATAAGCAAGAAGGTCAATGAAAGAAGAAAGAGATGCTGAGTCACAGAAAGAAAGAACTTTTATTTTATTTCGCACTTTTCATATTTTCAGGACACTGTTGAAAAGTTGCATATATAAGATTAAAAATGTGGTGTTTGACAAATGTAAATATTGTAAAGAAACGTTAAAAAGTCAGATACCATTGTCTCTGCAAAAAGCATGTCTCTTTCTGCTTGAAATTTAAACAATTTCCAACCATTATTCTGTAAATTGAGTTTGTGTCTTTATATGCCCTGTTGTGAACAGAATTCCCACTCACCTGAAGAAGGAGCTTAAGGCTCCGAAAGCTTGTGTGGCTTTTGCTACACCAAATAAACCTGTTGGACTTTAACCTGGTGTTGTTAAACTTCTTACTGTGAAATTTAAACTGCAGACTGAAGGCAGCAGGTTCAGGGAAATTTGCAACATTGGTTTTCGAAAGCCAGCAACAGATGTTTGCACCAATGCAAAACAGGCTTTTGACTTGGACTCCTAGATAAAGCAAGCCCTCAGAGACCCAGAACTAATAGAATTCAAATGTGAGTTTGTGTATAGCTTTGAACCAGTTGGTTTGCAGGAATACTGAGGTAATTCTAGGTATAAAAGCCAGGACCAGTGGTTTTAACTGCCAGAGCAAAAACTAAAGAGTAGGCTTGCCACTTCTTTAGTCGGACTCCAGGAGGGGAGGCGAGGCTCTCTTAGAGAATCCTGCAGTAATTTATATATATCTTCAGAAAATCACCATCTAAAGAGAAATATACCAACTCAGCAAGTGTTGCAGGTGGAAGCATCAGAAGAAAGTTCATACTTCCAACAGAAGCCTGGTATATTATTTGAGAGTGACTATATTCTATAAGGATTTATTTTATTATTCCTGAATGAGACTTGTCATATTCGAACAGCATTCTATTGGGATTTTATTCAGTTTGTTAATTGTTTCATAAGGTGGTCACCAGTTTTAAAATAAAGACCTGCTAATTGTTCATGATAGAGAGTGTCAGATCCTGTTTAATTTACCAAGACCAGTCGCTTCCTATTACCTCATGCACTTTCGTATAAAATTACCAGGCGAGGTATCCCCAAAATCGTACAGAGGGAAAAATCACCTCCGTGTTGTAACACAACCTCATTGTTACACAGTCAATTCATTAGTTTTGAAATGCACTATTGCTTTGCAGACATATGCAACTGCCAATTCGGGCACAGCAAGATCTTATAGTAGCAAATGAATAAACATTTTTTTTATTGGTGATGTTGCTTATGGAAAGTATACAACTGTGTGATTGAGAGGATAGAATGGCACCAGTTTAGCCAAACTGTCTCAAACAGAGAATGGAAAGGGGAGGGGCATCCACAAATAGCAGTGGTCAGAGGGTTGAATGATGCAAGGCTGGAGCAGGTGGCAGAGATACTCTGGGGAAAGTATAGGGGTGGATTGGAGGTCAAGGATGGGGAGTCGGTACATTTAAGCACCGAGTCATTGGTGAGCAGTGAGAATGAAGCTGGAGGACAAGTGGGGCTTGTCTGGTGCAGGATGCTGAGCAGCTACGTTTTGGCCAAGTTACAATTTGTGAGCGGGCTGGGAGATGGGAGACCAGTAAGAAGACGATTGGAGTCATGGCGACGGAAGTATGAATCGTAGTTTTGGCAATAGAGAGCAGCATAATGTTGAAGGGATTAAGCAATATGACGGCATGGGAGGCATGTAGGGAAGTGATAGAGTTGAGTTAGCATGAAGAGAGGAAGGGAATATATAGGATGACTTTGAAGCAACAAAAGGAAATAATGGTGACTGTGTTATCAGTGAAATAGAGGAAAGTAAGAATTTGCTCGATGAGTGAGAGGTTAGGAATGAAAATTGCAATTTGAGCATTAGTGCCTCATCACACATGGAAGTAATTAGAATAATGCATGGGAAAATAAATATTTGAACAAGAGAAAGTTGAGTTTTTTGGAGATTGTTTAGCAGAAGTGATGCAGGAATTCTGTTTCAGTTCAATTGAGATAGTGAGATGAAATATATTGATAGATGAAGAAGGTCTAAGGCTGGAGGCACCAAAGGCAAGAGATAGCTGTCAAACTTATAAACGTCCTGAAGAAACTATGGATCAGCATTCAACTTGAGCGGTGGATTAGCTCGCCCGAGCTGATGAGAGGCAGTGGCATAGTGGTATTCTGGACCAGTGATCCAGAGACCCAGGGTAATGCACTGGGAACCTGGGTTTGAATCCCACCATGGCAGGTGGTAAAATATGAATTGAATAAAAAAGGGCTGGAATTAAAAGTCTAATGATGACCTTGAAACCATTGTTGATTATTATAAAAACCCATCTGGTTCACTGATATGCTTTAGGAAAATAAATCTGCCATCCTTACCTGGTCTGACCTACATGTTACTCCAGACCACAGCAATGTGGTTGACCCAACTGCCCTCTAAAAAGACCAAGTAAGCCACTCGGTTTAGGGACAATTAAGGATTGGCAACACATGCTGCCCCAGCTAGTGACGCCCACATCCCATGAATGAGTTTTTTTAAAAAAATAGTTTTGACTTAAGGGAAAGGAAAATTTGGGCTGTATAGCATCGGTTTGATGTCCCAGATGGAGTTGAATTTCACCCCCGATGTCTTGAGTTTAATGCAGTTAAGATTTTCAGTGGTCCATTGAAAGAAATATGAGTCAGGATTTAATGGTTCAGTCAATCCACTACAAGAGGACTGAGATTGTGAACATTGAAGATGGAGTCTAAACAAAAACTAATGAATGTGGCAATGAATCTGTGAGACAATATTGTGCCTTTATGGAATGTATTTTTATCATGTTTCTTGTAAGGGGTATGTTAAAGTTCAGCTCTGTTTTACATGGTGCCAATTTGTCTGTGCAACAGGCAGCTCAAATGTTGAGAATGCAGGATAATGACTGATTTTAGCTAATGGTGTTCTTGTCTAAACATAGTTAATGTATTTGTGTTTACTTAGTTAAAACCCTACTCTGAAACCCCAAGGAAATCTAAGTTGATTGAGAATCAACTTAGTTGATGAGTACATGGGATTTAATAGGATGGAGGGTTATAGGTAGGCCTAAAAGGTAGGGATATGTTCGGCACAACTTGTGGGGCTGAAGGGCCTGTTTTGTGCTGTAGTTTTTCTATGTTTCTATGAACAGAGTCATGTGCTAATGGGAAGAGCTACGCTTGCAGCGAAGATACACAGTTTCTGTTTTATTTTAAAACAGTCAGCTTTCTGCCTGGTCCTGAAAGAAGCAAGAGGTGTCTTTCTGTCTGTCTCTCTCTCTGGAGGCTGCTGTTTGGGGCTGTCACAAGACAGGTCTCTCTCTCTCTCTCTCTTCAGAGGTGTTCATAAGGCTCTAGAACTGTTTCTAGGGGTTTACTAACTGATTTTGAAGCAGGGTTTTAAGTCTATAAGAGGAATATTGCTTGAATTGGAACTCCTTGGGATAGGTTAGCAGTTAAGTGTATCTTGTCATGTTTAAGTATTGTTCAGTTGGTAACTGTTAAGCTAATTTATTTGTTATAGTTAAACTGAATTGTTAAATAAAGTTTGTTTTGATAAAAGCTTCCTAGTGTGTCAATAGAATCACACCTGGAGTGAAACACCTTATCCTCATAATGCCAAAATAGCAAATAGTTGGATTCTAGCCTAACTTCATAATACACCTTGGGGTTTCTGATTTCATACCCTAACACTGTTACAAAAGAGTGATGTCAAAGTGCATCTCAGTTATTGATCCCACACCCCTAGCAGCTGTCCGTGGTGCCATTCACAAATTACATCTTAATGCTATTCCCAGTATTCGGTTCAAACTAGTGCTCAATGTACTGATTTCCTCATTGCTTTCAGTGTTGCAATTTACTCTTAAGAACAGTGTAGATATGAAAAGTGGTATATAGACAAGAAGGTTATGAAGAATGGATATAAAGTATGTGCTGATTTAATTACAGATAAGCTATTTTAAATAATAGGATATTTTAAGACCTATGCAAAGAATTGCAAAATTACAGCATTAACCTTGGCAAATGATAATTGATGAACTAATGAACCATAAATGTATAAACGCTAAAATTAATGTGTCAGAATGGTATTGTTCAATTATAATGCAAAGGTGTGCTCGATGGACAGTCTTCCATTTACAAAACAGTTAAGATTTGTATTTCTTTGCCTTTATAACCCCAGAGTTCATATTTCATTAGAAGAATTTGGAAGCATAAAGACCTGCAGGGGTGTGACTGTCTATTGAGTGCTTTATGCACACGTGACAAAGCACCTGGAGTGAACCCAGTCAATTTATTACAAGGAAATCGGGTACAACACTCATGGTAGCGGTCAGTGCTGATGAACTATATTTAACCAAGTGCAATTAAGCTGATTAATTTCCTGAACTGCAAAGATATCACTTTTTAAAAAATTTGTCTATTCCTCAAAGAGTAGGTTTATTGCCTCTGCATTTGCAATGTTATGAACATCCCAAAAGAATTGTGCAACAGGTACAGGAGCCTTGAGCTGGTTTTGATCAATTCAAAAAGAAAGTTTCCCAGATAATCACAGCACAATTTCTAACTTGAGACATCATGCAGTTTGAGATTCATCACTGGCATGTGTGGTGGAAATGTCAGCTTTCTTGTGTTCTTCATTTGTAATTTACTAATGCAGAGAGGATTTTCAGCACAGGCCTTTTCCCTTCCAGTCAACAGGTTGGTGACCTTTCGCTCTAAAGCTTGACTATTACCATGTTAAAGTTGACCTTTAGAAGAGGTACACAATTGTAGCAGTGCTAGTGTCAACATGTATGGGGGTGATGCCAAGTGGATTACCTGCTGTCCACCTGGAGACTCTGCTTTCTGTTCTCCTTTGTCTTACCTTATTAAGTCTCTGATGATAGTTTGCTGTTTGTGTTCTGTTGCAGGTTGTTCATTTTCCTTTTTTAATTTCAGCTTAACTGGGTTATTCTCAGAGGTTGTTAGCTCACGATGTAGACCTTTCTATCTTGCGGTCAACATTACTACGTTGTAATATTTTTTACCTATTGGTCAAAATAGAAATTAAAATTATTCAAATACCTGGGAAATAGAGAGGAGAATTTATAGAATATTCTAGCACAGAAGGCATCAGTCAGCCCATCATGCTGCTGTTGGGTTTTTGAACGAATCATTCAATTTGTCCGAATCCTGCACACTTTCCTCAACACCTTGCAAATTAATTGAAAATTTATGATAATATACTTTAAATTACACTGGTAAATTTTTAAAACAATTCTTAAATTTAATTTTCTCTTGGCATTCTTCCAGTGTTCTGCACCATTGCTGGTTAGAAGCCTGCACCAAGTCTCTGCTCTCTCTGCAGAGTTAGTAAAGTGGGACTTTTCGTAATGGCGGCACAGTGGTTATCACTGTTGCCTCACAGCACCAAGGACCTGGGTTCGATTCCCATCTGTGTGGAGTCTGCACGTTCTCCCCGTATCTGCGTGGGTATCCTCCGCGTGCTCCGGTTTCTTCCCACTGTCCGAAAGACGTGCTGGTTAGGTGCATTGCCCATGCTAAGTTCTCCCTCAGTGTAACACGAACGGGCACCAGAGTGGGGTGACCAGGGGTTTTCATAGTAACTTCATTGCAGTGCTAATGTAAGCCAACTTGTGACACTAATAAATAAATTTAAACTACAAAACCTAAACTTATGTGCTGTTAGTTAGCTCTTTTCCTGCACACTTCACCTCGAATATAACTTATTCCACAAATTGCTGAAAATGCACGCTGATGACGGCATGATGATGACAGTGGGGGATCTGCGACCTTAATGAATGAAGCAATCAATAGAATCATGGAGTTTTATAGCCCAGTAAAAGGCCCATTGGCCCATCAAGTCTGCGACAGCTATCAAACACCTATTTTAATCCCATTTTCCAGCACTTGGTCTGTATTTCCTTATTCAATAAAATTTAAAAATTGAGAAATAAGCAGACTTGACAGAGGAGGAGATGGAGGCAATCAGATGTAAAAAGGGAAATAGAGGAAAAGGAAGCTTAGATTAAGAGATGAAGAGGAACAGAAGGAAAAGTAAGAAAAATGTAACTTCAAATCAAAACCTTTAAGAACAATTTATGACATTCCGGAAAGAAATTGAACAGTTTAAATTGCTGCTTTCAGGGACGGAAAGATGGATTGGCATTGCACTAAAGATGATCACAGTCATTTTGAAAAAAGGGGCTCAAATTCTTTTAAATTACCTGCTGTCATCAGCCTTTTGAATGGTCCTATCACATATTAAGCTGATCTTCCTCTTCACCCCATTGGTAACTGCACCCTATCCTTTCCTTCTTCCTTATGTACTCTATAAATGGTATGTTTTGCCTGTATAGCACCCAAGAAACAATACTTTTCACTGTATCCCAATACATGTGACAATAGTAAATCAAATCACATCAAATAAGTTGTTATTCATAGAATCATAGAATCCTTACAGTGCAGAAGGAGGCCATTCAGCCCATCGAGCCTGCACCGACAACAATCCATCTAGGCCCTATCCCCGTAACCCCACGCATTTACCCTGCTAACCCCCCTGAACCTAGGATCAATTTAGCATGGCCAATCAACCTAACCTGTACATCTTTGGACTGTTGGAGGAAACCGGAGCACCTGGAGGATACCCACGCAGACATGGGAAGAATGTGACCTAAGCCAGGAATCGAACGTGGGTCTCTGGCACTGTGGGGCAGCAGTGCTAACCACTATGCCACCGTGATGAGCCCCAATCTTCTGTAGCCAGCTGGTGTAAGAGGCAAGTTCTTCTTCATTCCAGTTAGAATGCATTGCCTGAAAGTGTGGTGGAGGCAGGTTCAATCAAGGCACTCACAAGAGCATGAGATGATTATTTAACCAGAAAGGGTTATGGGAAAAAGTCAGTGGCACTAAGTCACAATGCTCATTTGGAGATCTGGTGTAGACATGATGGGACAAATGACCACCTTCTGCACTGTAACAATACTGTGAAGTTAATGGGAAGGTTAAGGACAAGAAGCCATTTGTGCAATGTCAAAGCAGAGAGATTCGCAATTCTTGCGGCTGACTTTTGAGCACCACTAGCAGGGAAAAAGCAGATTAATGGGTCCATAAGTTTAGGTGTCATGCCATTGGCTATGTGCTGCTGTCAGCCTGCCTGCTTCCTCCTCTTATTGCAATCCTACAAGTGGCATGGAGAGGTGGCGAGTGGGTCACTTACCTGTGGCCCAATTGAGGCCCTTAACTGGGCAAGCAGTTAATGCCCACAGGGTGGGGGGCAGGAGGGAATTGGGAGATTCCATATGCAGCCTGGCAGGTTTAACCCTGTTAAAGGAGGTGTGCTTCTTGCCGGGCACCTGATGCTAATCTGAAGCCCCTCTGCATATTTATACTTTCTCCACCCCACACCTTACCCTTCTAAAAATGACCTCTAACACTCCCTCACCTGCTGATGGCTGCCAGCTTGGCCCTAGTGAGTTTCCAGATGTACCTGGGTCCATTGCTGAAGGCCACCTCCTTGTCCAGACTGCAGAATGAACAGTGGCATTGCTCGCGTGCAGAGCTGCTGGCTGCCAATTGGTGGATGTACTGAAGACCTGCCTCAGACTAGTCCAAGGGCCATTGCCTGAAAAAGGGGCAACCCAGCTGAGGGCAACCCACCCTCACTTTATAATCCAGCCCTTGGTCTCCCTCTTCTTCTGGATTTCTTGGTCACTTTGCTCATATTGTAATTGTGTGAGACATAAATCCACTGTTAATTGGTCAGAACGACTTGGCCCAATGAATTTGATGTGTGCAATGCTTGAATTAGATTCAAATCTTAGTGCCTTGGCATAATGCTTTAAAGTTGCAGTGTACTGTGCCGTCGCTACCACCATTTAATTAATCAGTTCATGTCAAATCAAAGTACAACCAGAGAGATGGAAAAGCAAAGTGTGAGTGAGTTCATTAGATCTTGATGTAAATGCTTGGAAAACTGAGTAACATTGTAGTTAATTGATTCTCTGTCTTTAGTCTAAGATCAGATTCCAGTGCCACACAGCCATGCTCGTGTGAAGTGACTCACATTGTGTACTTGGGGAGTGGGTAGAAAATTGAAAACCGACACACATCATTTCTCTGTCTTAATTTTGAGAAATCTATACCTCTTGATGGGCTGAACGGCCTCATTCTGCGCTGTAGGGATTCTATAATTCTATTCTATGATTCTGTACCTCATCGTGCAGTTGAGGAGGTATTCTGTAAGTGATGGCCTTTGAAAGGGACAAGAATGGAGCCTAAAATGAATCTCGAATCAAATAGGACACCCAACATATAACAGAATAGATCTTAGCTTCAACCTCTGAGTAGCACTTTTTAATGTTTTCTAACTGTAACAATAAAGGTCTTGCAGACATTTGAAAAGGTTTTGATGGAATAAACAGCAGCAAAAAAAAACTTTAATTTGAATTTGATGCGTTCTGTTGTGACTGCTGTCCTCCTAATGCAATAACAGTTCAGTTTGGTTTGCTTCACTTATTTGTCAGATAATGGAGCTGTCCTTGCAGCTCCCTTGTGGTGTTTGTCAGTAATCTTGATGGATTTTTATACATGAACTAAAGAGATGATAGATGCCTTGAGGGAGCAATGGGTTCATTAAAGCAGCAATGTCGACTGAATACTCCTGGCTGGAATCCTGTATGCAATTTCATTCTCTTCATTGGAGTTTATTTGTAACATTAAAAAAATCTGCGTTACTTGACAAAAGCCACCCGTTTGCTTATCTCTTAAATTCGCACAAAATGTTAATGTTTGTGTTTCTCATTTCAAGCATTAACCCTAGAAGGACTTTCTAAGGTGCACTCTATCAACACATTCTGAATGGATGATGCTGTTGCACTTCATATCTCATGAAAGAGTGGGACGTTTGGGTAGGACAGGATATTTTCTGTAAAACTGGCAAATCCTAAGTTTTACTGCTGGTTTACTGAACTGATGCTGTTTAATTTGGGCAGCTGATTAAAGTGTGGACAACGCGAGGGTATTTTGCAGCTCCTTGTCACTGGTGAATTTAAGTGCCTCAAAGTTTTCTAAATTTTTGGGGGGCAAAGTTTTGGAAAGGATTATAAGAGATAGGATTTATAATCATCTAGAAAGGAACAATTTGATTAGGGATAGTCAATACGGTTTTGTGAAAGGTAGGTCGTGCCTCACAAACCTTATTGAGTTCTTTGAGAAGGTGACCAAAGAGGTGGATGAGGGTAAAGCAGTTGATGTGGTGTATATGGATTTCAGTAAAGCGTTTGATAAAGTTCCTCATGGTAGGCTACTGCAGAAAGTACGGAGGCATGGGATTGAGGGTGATTTTGCGGTTTGGATCAGAAATTAGTTAGCTGAAAGAAGACAGAGGGTGGTGGTTGATGGGAACTGTTCATCCTGGAGTTCAGTTACTAGTGGTGTACCGCAAGGATCTGTTTTGGGGCCACTGCTGTTTGTCATTTTTATAAATGACCTGGATGAGGGCGTAGAAGGATGGGTTAGTAAATTTGTGGATGACACTAAAGTCGGTGGAGTTGTGGACAGTGCGGAAGGATGTTGCAGGTTCCAGAGGGACATAGATAAGCTGCAGGGCTGGGCTGAGAGGTGGCAAATGGAGTTTAATGCGGAAAAGTGTGAGGTGATTCACTTTGGAAGGAGTAACAAGAATACAGAGTACTGGGCTAATGGTAAGATACTTGGTAGTGTGGATGAGCAGAGAGATCTCGGTGTCCATGTGCATAGATCCCTGAAAGTTGGCACCCAGGTTGATAGGGTTGTTAAGAAGGCGTACAGTGTGTTAGCTTTTATTGGTGGAGGGATTGAGTTTCGGAGCCATGATGTCATGTTGCAGCTGTACAAAACTCTGGTGCGGCTGCACTTGGAGTATTGCGTACAGTTCTGGTCGCCACATTATAGGAAGGATGTGGAAGCATTGGAAAGGGTGCAGAGGAGATTTACCAGGATGTTGCCTGGTATGGTGGGAAGGTCTTATGAGGAAAGGCTGAGTGACTTGAGGCTGTTTTCGTTAGAGAGAAGAAGGTTAAGAGGTGACTTAATGGAGGCATACAAGATGATCAGAGGATTAGATAGGGTGGACAGTGAGAGCCTTTTTCCTCGGATGGTGATGGCTAGCACGAGGGGACATAGTTTTAAATTGAGGGGTGATAGATATAGGACAGATGTCAGAGGTAGGTTCTTTACTCAGAGTAGTAAGGGCGTGGAATGCCCTGCCTGCAACAGTAGTGGACTCGTCAACATTAAGGGCATTTAAAGGGTCTTTGGATAAACATATGGATGATATTGGAATAGTGTAGGTTAGATGGGTTTTAGATTGGTTTCACAGGTCGGCGCAACATTGAGGGCCGAAGGGCCTGTACTGCGCTATAATGTCCTATGTTCTAAATGTACGGTAGTATATAGTGTAATAAAACAGTATTTGAATGAACAAGGCAGACTCCTGTTATTTATGGACGTTTCCAGGGTTGTGAGAGTTGAATAGTTGTGATAGGACTGCCTGGATTGCCCAGAATAAAGGAGTTTTAAATCATACGGTATCATCGCAATAGCAAAGCGTGGATGGGGCACTGGGAGTGTTCCAGCATTCTGGAAGCTTCATTGCACGCAGACAAAAAAGTACATAGATATTATTGAGATTTTTTCAATTTCCAAGAAACATATTCTAGGAATTTTCTTCTTCTTGGACTTCACATAATAACGTTTTTATACACCAATAAGAAATTAGGGGCAGGGTCACTTTATTAATCACTTAGTTCATTCAATTAATTAGTAGTTGGTAGAATTCTTGCCTTTGAGTCAGAATGTTGTATGTTCAACTCCCAATCTCGAAGTTTGAGCACAAAAATAAAGGCTGACATTCCAGGGCACTACTGAGAGAGTATCATAGTGTCAGAGTTGTTGATTTTTCCCATCAGACAGGAAACCGAGGCCCAGTCTAGTTGGATGCAATAGAATCCCATGGTACTATTTCAAAGAGGAGCCAGGGCATTATCCCCAGTGTCTTTGAAATGTCACTATCAAAAAGATTACCTGTTCCCTGTCACATTGCTCTTTGTGGGTGCATCCTGAGTGGAAATTGGTTGTCAAACTTCTTATCTTGCAACAGCCATTGTACTTCCAAAGTACTTCACCAGCTGTAAAGCACATTGCCATCTCTTGATGACATGAAAGATGCTACGTAGGTGCAGATAATTCTTTATCTTATTAACAATTGTACAGCTTCAGCAGTATTAATTGCTTTTGGGATACCCTGAGGCTGGGAATGGTGCTCTGTAAATACAAGTGTTTTTTTTCAAGCATTCTGAAATTCTTTACCAGACTATTTAAGTCAAAACTGTGGAAAGCTCAGTTCAAGGGTAATATTGATGGACAGAAACATATTGCTGGCCTGGGATGCACGTCTATCTTTTTTTTAGAATAAATACATCTTTCAGTGGTTTCTTACTGTTCACCCAATTATGTAGTAAATAGTGGTTATACCTTGAGGTGGACATCAACAGATTGCACTGTATGATTTAAACTTGTGTATTATGTGGTTAACATTGCAGTCACACTGTAACACACGATTTGTACTGTAATGCTATTGAGCTTTATGTGACCGTATATTTATTACAGGGAAATAGCAGACGTCATAAATATATTAAACGCATTTATGTTCCTGACTTGGGTAAAGGACCTGTCACACAAAATGGGTTTTAGAATAAGGCCATGTTCCCTGCTGACAACTATAGTACATATTACTGTGCACCAATTTGATTCAGAGCTATACAAACCCCATGGTAGTCCCCACATTTGCTAAAGGATGGTGCATACTAATAACAATAATGCATAATTTGGTATTCTTGTTGCACATAGCCTCTGTGCACTGAAATATTGTGCCACGGAATGGATAAGGTATGAATTCTTTAACTTCCACCCACAATTTCACTTAAGTATGCTTTCTGATAACACAAAAGACATATGGTCAGGGAACCATGGTGTTCTGCCCTCTCCTGAGGGCACTGACTCAGTTGCTATTCCACTCTTGTACTCTTAGCCATGCTTAATGCGCAAGTCTAGATTGTGGGTGGCAGATGGCTATTCATTGTTCGTCCGTATATTCAGACCCAGTGCTCATCATCCGCAAATGTATTGCACGACAGGGAGGTTGAAAAGGAACTTGATGAATATGATCCCTTATTAACACCCCTGCTGAGATTACCTAATTTAGGACAGACCAAAGAGCAAACCTAGGATTTTGCTTGCCCACGTAGCTTATTGTCTCACCTAATGGGATATTAACTCCTGAAGCTGGAGGAGCTGCAGCTTAGTGTGTTTCCTGCCTTGATTACTGATTTAAGATATATTTTATCCCTGGATTGGCCTCCTTCTGCGCTGTAGGGATTCTATGTAATGTCCTCAGGGAGGCAAAAAAAATAAAAACCTAGGAAAATAAGAATCATCAGAATAGCTTTGTTAGTTTTGACTTCCAGCGAGGAAGTATTTGTAAATGTTGTAATTATTGCAAGCAATTTTGTCAAGATCCCTGTGGGAAATGTAAACAGAATTTACCAAATGACCCCAAATGAAGACACTACCATGATTCTACTTTTTGTAGCTTTCACTTTGACATTCATCAGAACCAGTGCAAGGTACACGTGAATTAACAAGCTAATGATATTTCAAATAAAGTAAAATTCACTTCTAATAATTGATGCAACAATAATATTTGCATCATTCCCCTGCCCCCACATACATGGAGCGATAGCTCAGCAGGTCGACAAAATGTTCGTTACTCACATCGGGTAGGTTAGAAGTCCTTTCCAACAGCTGCTTTCACCATTTGAGTTTCACAGGTAAGGTCATCATCAGCAAGGCATGCTTCTACAAACCCCTCCCCCTCAGGTCATGACAGTCAGATGGTATAGCTTCTCAGAATTCCCTTTTAACCAACAGCCAATAACACGCATGTCTATTGTTTGACTTCTGGGAAAACACTCAGCTCTTTAGTGCCTCTGAACTTTGGACCGCATTAACCAACAGACATCCCCCCCCCCACCCCCCCACCCCAAGAGCTCCTGTGCCCTTTTATACCAAACAAAAAAGCTGAACTCTTATTGAGTGTTCTACTTCCCCACGTAAGAATTCTCTCTCTTCGTTTTTTTTTTGGCTCTGTCTGCATCCGTGCACTAGTCGTCTTCACCCTCCAGCTCTTCTGCTTCTAGCTCTCCTGTGTGTCTGCCAGCCAAATGGCTTCTGGTCTTAACATTGTTCCTGCTGGTATTGCTTCCAATTCAAAGGCTGCCATGTCACATGGATCAACATTTCCTAATATCCAAGTACAATTGATCCTTTTTACAACTGATGCAAACACTTTTCAAACGTTCTTCAAAACAACTGCAGATTCGACAAACATTTTAAAGAAATTACAAATTTTCCTGATTGTATTGCTTCTGGGTCAATGGTTGTCGCATCATGACTTGGAACAGTCTTGTTGCTTTTCTGAGGAAGGTTTCCTACTGCTGGGGGAGATTCAAAAGTGTCCAGAAAGGCAATTTTTTCACAGAGGGTGGTGAGTGTCTGGAACAAGCTGCCAGAGGTAGTAGTAGAGGCAGGTACAATTTTTTCTTTTAAAAAAGCATTTAGACAGTTACATGGATAAGATGGGTATGGAGGGATATGGGCCAAGCGCAGGCAATTGGGACTAGCTTAGTGGTTGAAAAAAAAAGGGTGGCATGAACAAGTTGGGCCGAAGGGCCTGTTTCCATGCTGTAAACCTCTGAGTCTATGCTGTTCTCCAGTTAGAATTTATAGATTCTGAAGCAATTACATTTTTTCTATAACCTGCTATAATAGATTTACACAGCTGAAAATACCCCAGTGGCAGAAGCTGAGCTTTCCAATAGATTTCAAATCTCCTAATTTACTCTTGACAAACCTTCCAATGTGTATCAGTTGTGTCAAACAAATAGAAAAAATGTTTATATCGTGCATTTCATGGCCTCAGGATGACCCAAAGTGCTTTTCAATCAATTAACTAACTTTGAAGTCTAGTCACTAGAGAAAATGTGAAAGGAATAATACAAATGACCAGATAGTCCTCTCTCAGTGGTGATGGTTGAGGGATAAATGCTGACCAGGACATGGGAGAAATCCCATTTTTCTTTCAATAGTGCCATGATATCTCTTAATATTGTTTTCTTTATTCTTTCCTGGAGTATGGTCATTGCTGGAAAAGTCAGCATTTGTTGCCAACCCGAATTGCCCTTGAACTGAATGGTTTGCTTTGCCATTCCAGAGGGCAGTTGAGAATCAGCCATATTGCTGTAGATCTGGAGTCATAGGTCATAGCATGGAAGGCTGGCAAATTTCCTTCCCTAAAGAATGTTAGTGAACCAGATAGGTTTTTATGATGATCGATGCTAGTTTCCTGGTCTTCGTTATTCAGACTAGCTTTCAATTTTCAGATCTTTTGTCTTCCTGAGAAGGTTTATTGAGATCTCTGTTTAATGTTTGATCTGAGAGATGGTGGCTCCAATACAGCACACGCTTAGTATTGCACCAAATCCCAGTCTAATTTATGCGCTTATATCTGTGGTATGAAGCTACAATGTTCCTGACTTGGAGGAGCGAGTGCTACCTCTGAGCTGAGGTCAGTGCCTGACATGCAGGTAAACAAGATTGTTCACCCTAACTTGGTTCATCAGCCAATAGCTGACCACTACATCACTACTGACTCTTTTCTGCTTTAGTAATATAATTCTGTATTTTATCTGTGTTATTGACTTGTTCATAGTAACCACAGTGCCCAGTCTATTAACACTCTTGAGATCTCCTTCACCATGATCCAGTCACTTTATATAATTCTGCAATTACTTTTTTATATCTTTCATGATTTTTTTCCCCCAGTGTGCCAGTACCGTGAATTAAATATGAATTTTATCTGCTACTTTAATAAATTTTATATAGGTGCCCAACATTGACCAATTTGCTTAGTGTTTCTGAATCTAGATCTTTTGAAACATTCTCTGTGATGACAGGAATTGGAATAGATAATGTACTAATACCAAGCCCTAATAATATCAAAGTTCTGCATTTAGTTTTTACTTGGACCACATTTTCAATTTTCTATCCCTCTTGAGATTTCAGAACTATCTTGAACCTCTAGATGTACATTAGGCAAGATGAAAGGGGTATACTATAGCCAGTCAGCACTAATTATATTTTTAAGTAACAGTTCTGCTTAGGATCTTGGCTGTCACTTCTGAGATAAATTCTCAGAAATCTCAGCAACTTTGCTTTTCACAGTACAGCATCCAATTCAGTGCGCATCTATTGCCACCTCATGCACATGATCCTATTTTCACTAATGCATTTGAACTTCCATGTAGTCATGAAATACATAGCTTTGTCTCTGCCTGGCAGCATGACCTGATCAATATATCACTGACATTATCCTTGTGGGAGTATTGGATGTTTGAGTCTGCTCTTCCCACCTCCCCTATATTAGAAATGTTTAGTGATGCCAAACACATGGAATATGACTTGGTCTAAAGCTGCTTTGCATGATGGTCACCTTGTTCTGAGGCAGTCCCTTGGAACCAAGGATGACTTTCTTCCTCTGGGATTCCACCTCTGGAAGGTGACTTATAAAGTCCAACATTGGACATGATGTCGCAGCATTGATAATACTAATTCCTTTTGGTACTAACAAAAAGAATATGAGTCCACAGTGAGATAGTCTACACTAAATGTTTGGAAAGAGGAATTGAAATTTAAGAGTCCAAGAGTAGTTTCATGCAGAATTAGTCACAAGAAGTAACTCCCCTTTTCAATTACTGTATCTTGAATTGTTGTAGAGAATTGGGGAGCAGAGAAGCCAATCACCTCCCCACATGGTCATTTTGCATTTCTTTGCTCCCTCAGGGGGGTCTCTTCAGGTAGACGTTGTGACTGGGAGTAGGTGGCCCATTTACCATCTTGGCTTAAGGGTCTGCCTGAAATAGGGAGTAAACTTGATAATGGGGATATTGAAGTGTACATATTATCAAAATGAACTATTGTTTATGTCCTTTTCTTATGCAGTATAAATAGTTGGCTATTACTGTTGGCTTTTCTAATGTAGCTGTCCTAATGATCGCAAGACAAAAAGCTATGATAACGTGCCTTTTTATTTCAGCGGTGCAAAAGTAGAAGAATGGTGCATCATCTTAAAATGTTCTAAAAGCTACTGGTTAGCAAATATCAGATGGTGAGATTTATTACCACAAGGTGTGACTTAAGACAGCTGAAGAGTAAACTGTTTAATATATCTGTCTGTAGGTGGGCTGCACTGAATGGTTCTATCTGGCATTGCAGATATAAGATGAACTCTACTCTAAATGACTTTGATAGACACTTGTGTACACATCTCAGATTTACCATATGAATAAACGATTCTTTCAAGAGGGGAATAAAATTGAGATTTAACTGTACGAGAACCTGCTGCAGCAATTGGAACAATCAGTGTGCCATCATTACTGGTTACCGTGATGCAGTATGTGGATCACAGGCTACAATACATCATTAAAGTAATTCATGAAAAAGACAGGCCAAAAAACAGATCACAGCTTCTGGCTGTATGATTTTCTGCAGGTTACAGAGTGTTCTCATCATGATTACCTGACAGACAAGGCCACCTAAGTGTTCCAGTGTTTTGTTGAATACATGAATATGTGGCTATTTATTTTAGCTAAGTACATAAATATTTTCAAGTCTGAATGGCTTTTTTACTTTTCCTTTAGTTTGGGAAACCATTATTTCTTTGCATTACTCTCCCATGTGGCATCACGTTGCTAGTCCCCAAGTGTTTTTATTCCAATGTTTAATCTGTTACCCTGTCTTCTCTCCAGCTTCCCCCCACTCCCACTTGCCAAATATTTGCTGATTGGTCAGAGGAGGAAATTTACTTTACCCCATGTTTTTTTTCTGTGGCTCAGTTATAGACAGATGCTGCAAATAGTGGTGGCCAGACTGTCAAAAAATGAAGGCATGGAACTATCTTGGTTTGTGGGAGGAGCGTTAAGGGAGAAACAGATGAATGGGAGGAGGAAACATCATTTTACTATCATCATTGTTCACAGTTAGAGAAACTGTCGACCCTGGCAATTAGAATGAAGGCTCACTCTTTTTTCTCTGAACTGATGGGCCATGAATCCAGAAGTAATGTAAAAATTATATAACAGTAACTCAAATACACAGCATGATTGACAAAGTCATCTTATATGTGGGCCGATTTGTTACAGAAATATATCTTGTGCATTGAGTTTGCAGTTTATGGTATGACAGAACTCTGTTTATGCATATGTTTATCCAAACCTATAGCTGAACAATAATATTTATCCATTATAGAAATAGCTGACAAAGTGTCCACATGGTGGCACAATGAGGCACATGCTGCCTCACAGTGCCAGGGACCCGGGTTCAATTCCCAGCTTGGGTCATAGTCTGTGCAGAGTCTGCACATTCTCCCAGTGTCTGCGTGGGTTTCCTCCGGGTGCTCCGGTTTCCACCCACAGTCCGAAAGACATGTTGGTTATGCTAAATACTCCCTCAATGTACCTGAACAGACGTCGGAGTGTGGTGACTAGGGGATTTTCACAGTAACTTCATGCAGTGTTAATATAAGCCTACTTGTGACACTAATAAAAATAAACTTAATAGACATTTGCATGTTATGCTTGTAAAGGTAAAGTCCCCATAGTCCCGGTGACAATAGGTTGTTCTCCCCTTTGAGGGGGAAGAGCTGACTGGTGGAGATTTAACCTGAGGATCACCACACCACCCACCTCGGAGCAAGGTTGAGAAGGTGGGGCCTTCATGAATAACCTCAGCTGGTACGGGAATTGAACCTGCACAGTTGGCATCACTCTGCATCACTAACCAGCTGTTCAGCCAACCTCCATAATGCTTGTACCCATTGATGGTTAAGTCTTTGTTCATTAATATCCAGTACCGCAGTGCAAATCCACATTGCTTTCCTATTTATCCCTTGTCCTTTACTTGCCAATATTCCAGTGGCTTCAGTAGAACTTGCTTTGTCAGTCTGCAATAGGATCTTAAAAGCAGATGTTGCGTAGCGGAAGGAGGAAAAAATGGTGTCTTCACGCAATGCTGTGAATTCACATGATGGTTAAAAAATGTTTTTATTATCCTCTCTCTTTTAGCAACTTGTTTGAGTAACTCTGCAAATGAGCGATGTACTTCGTAAAATATAAGTACAAAATGCTGTAAACACTTGAGGTCAGGCAGAATCAGTGGTGAGGTGAAGATAGGGTTAACATTTCAGGCTGATGAATGTACATCAGGACCATGTACTGAGAGTCTTACTGAAGCCACTTGAATCTCCAGTGGGCAGGAAGTGCAGGGGGCTAAGATTGCCCCTGTTAATTTGATACTGCAAATTTATGTGTGGCATGTCAAAAATCTATACTGGAAGTCTGGGCTGAAATTTAGAATAAATGAAGTGCACCCAAGAGATGGACTTATAATTTGTTAATGGCTGGAGGGATTACATTATCTGTTTATGTTGCTGATTTAATTCCAGTTGGTGCCAGAGCTCCAGGGTAGCCCACTCTGACCCTTTACAAATGCACCCACCCTGTGCCTAGTCCATGTTAAAACCAAATAGAAAGATGGAATTACTAAACCTCTTTCACAGCACAAGCATCAAGGAGTCAGTTTGCATCCTGGAGGTGATCATTTTGTATGTTTCTGTTGAGGAAACTCTGGGTCTGTGGACTTGCCACACCAGATGCAAGTAGAGGAACTCCATCGGCAATCAAAGCAATTAAGGTTAGTTTGGAGACAGCCTGTCAGTGTTGTAGTCAGACTCCCCATGGTTTTGCTTTCAAAGACAGTTATTGATTCAAGGATCATGACTTCCAATTACCTGCTTTCAAAGTCACTTTGAGCAGGTCAGCAGTAGCTGTCATTTCCAGCCTCTCTGGGTGACTGAAAGTCTAACATATCTGTAAGCCGATTACCACCGTGTATGCAAAAGGGCTTCACATCAGCGGCCTTTCCAAGAGTTCAACTAGCAGGTCATCCAAGAATAGCCAGGAAAGCAACCATTCAGAGCCCGCAGCTGGCAGCTCTTCCATCATGAAAATATCAGATTCGATATGTATTCACTGAAAATCTTCATGCCATAATGTTTTTAGCTCCTACATCGCCACTCATTTTATTATATTTTCACCTATTCCAGGCCACTTATTAAAAAAAAAGCTGTCAATATATCTCAAACCAAATAGCAGACCGTTACCAGTGAGTTCAAGGTTATAATTTAGTTTCTGGGTCTGCTCATGCTAAAGAAAAGCAATTGAACAGCAGAATCTTTAGATTATGGCCTTATAACTTGACTGTCAACTGTCATTTATATATAAACCTCAATAATATATATGTAAATGGCTGCTTCAAATATTTGGAAGAAATTCTTGTAAGGCAGTCAGCTCAGCTGGATCCTGTCTTCATCCATATTTCTAACAGTCTGACTGATGTTCATAGCTTTATGCTTTCCCTTTCTAACAAGGTTTCTCTCATCTGCACTCCATGCCCTTCCTCTCATCCAGCCATCTTCTCAGGTTCAACCCCCTCACACTCTCTCTCGCCCTCATGCATCTCGCACTTTCTCTGACCCTCGCCCTCTCGCACCCCTCCCTTCTTGGACACCCCCCCCGCCCCTCCCCCAACCCCTGTTCTCTTCTTGTCCTGTCCGACTCTTACTCTTTATCCAGCTCTAGTCCAAGTTTGTTTGTTTATTAGTGTCACAAGTAGGCTTACGTTAGAACTACAATGAGGTTACTGTGAAAATCCCATAATCACCACACTTTGGCGCCTGTCTGGGTACATTAAGGGAGAATTTGGCATGGCCAATTCTCCTAACCAGAACGTCTTTCAGACTGTGGGAGGATACAGGAGAACGTGCAGACTCCGCACAGACAGTCACCCAAGCCGGGAATCAAACCTGGGTCCCTGGCACTGTGAGGCAGCAGTGCTAGCCACTGTGCCACCATGCCACCCCTCTACTCTACCTCTACTTTCTGAAACTCTTCAGGGTCTTAGACACACAAGTTGTTGATGCTGTAAGTGAACAATAATGTGAATCAGAATGATGATTGATGATCAAGATGGTAAATGTGTGTATGTTGGAGGAAGGAGAATATAAAGGCGATGTGAAGTAATTCCTTGGAAGGAGAGAGGAATTGGAGGTCCAGGTACTAACTGTGTAACTGCAACCAATAGTATGTGCTGGAGATGATTTAAAAATGTAAAGAATAAATAGATGCTGATATGGCATTGTATTAGATATGGCATTGTAATTTGATTGCTGTTTTGCAGAAAAGGTTCACTAACATTTTGTTGCTGGATTAACATTGTATTTGAACCCTGCTCCTAACCTGGGCCCACTTGGTGCTGTCAATTATTAGAAAGGTGGAAACTGTTCACTATGTCAACAATTACTTGGAGCCAGGAGCCAAAAGAATATTTTTTGATTATATCTACTTACACTACCAGCATAACTTAGCTTGTATGTGGGCAAGGTTTCACAACATATAGCAAGGATAAAAGAAATCCAGGACAATGTATTTTTTTGCAATATTTCCTGTTCTCCACATGTGCAGTAATCATCTGGGGAGCCCACATTTGCTTTGATTTTGAGTTGTATATGAAGCACAGTTATATACCATATTACTATTCTACTATGCATTGCATCCTGCATTATGCATTACATGTTCTTTTGCATCACCCCCTCAGTGACTGAGAATTTTGACAAATGACCGTTATCATTTTGGAAACTGGATGCTAGCAGTGATTAATGAAAGCTGGTGTGGTTGACATACTAATGTTAAATTTGCTGCACCTCTCTCCTCATAGAAATGCTTGTTTTCTCCGGCGAGGAAGATCAGACTGAACCAGAGGCCTGGAAGGCACCATTCACCCACCTTTGGCAAAGTCGATCATACAACTTCTTGGCTGAAAGGAGGTTTAATGCATCCGCTGCTCTGACTGAGCCCTACTGTGCAATCTGTACACTCTTCTATCCCTACTACCAGGTAAAGAAAATCCTCTCCTAAACTCCTGTTGCTGGTATAATACACTGCACTGATCTGAACTCTGTTTGCTTGGTGATTACCCATGCTTTGCCATTTTATACAAGTTGTAACTTCTTATTCAAACAAAGAAGTGCCTTGCCAGTTGGCATATTAGCATTGCATACAAAACCCCTAACAAATGATGATTGCTATGATACCTGACACACAGCCCTGAAAACGTGACGTGGACCGGACCAGGGGAATTTTGCAGCTCTGATTCATTGGAGAAAGTGTACGCCCATGCTTTAAAATTGAATGGAAAGCTCCAAACTTAAGTCGAAACGTTCAGTTATTTTTACATTCGGTGCCAACAGAGAAAGGATTATCCTCTTTGTGATTAGCCAAGTAGTACTTGCTGCTCCATCAAAATGGCTCTCCTTGGTTCCCTTTGAATAGTTGCCTACGGAGAAATGGGATTTTGGCACAAAATAAAAGAGTAAAGATGAAATGTTGCGCTGTCTTACTGAGTTTCCCTTTGAAAGATAACGCTTGCACAGTGACACAAAAAGCATTTATTCATTCAATAAAATTGACATTTCTAAATGCTGTTCCTAGAATTGATGTTAAATTATGCAAATTTAAAATCTGTTTAAAATTAGGGTTTAAAATTAACTTAATGTGAGATGAATAAAAAGCAACCATGTGGAAATCATCCTGGTTATTGGCCAGAAGAAGGTATTTGCGCAGCTCAGTGATGTAGATGTGCAGAAACTTGATTAGAGAAATGCATTGCATTGAAGAGATTGTGTTTTAATTGTTGTAATTAACCAATTATCCACATCTGTGGAAACTGTCTATGTTTTATAAAGATTGGCACCGAGAGCTTGTCGCTGCATGGGCAAAACAAAGACCATGGAGTGAGATGGAATGTGATTCAGCTTCACAGGCAGTGAGCAGTAACTCTTAACATGAATCTTGTTTATAACAAGCAAGATGATTTGGTTCACTACTGATCTTCATATGTTATCCTCCTGACACCGGTAAAATGTGAAAAGCATAGTATTTTGGACTCCGTAGTTTCAGGAACAACTGAACGAGGCGATATTGGTTCATATTGATCAGACAGTGGCTTCCACGCAGTGAGGAAGGTGACAGTTCTAGATAGGGCAACAAGATTATTGCAAGAGAGATGCAAATAAAAGTGGCATTGAAGGCGGGAGAGCAGATGAAACCCTTGTGCTGCTGAAGGCGGGAGTGGTGACTGAAGCCAAATAGACTTTAGGGAGATATATATTTGCTTTACTTTGATGTTTGGGATGTGGACAATGTAAATTCCATGGATGCCTTCCACTGGTCAATAATGGTGACTAAAGATTACTTTAGTGCAAGTATTTTTAGTGGAAATATAATCATCTAACTCTCGAGACAAAGAGCACTTGAACAACAAAATGTCAATTCCCATTTAACACAAGACCAACATGTGATGTTGTTGATATTTGAAGATGCCAGACTAGTCAGTGGAACTATTGAACTGCAATTTGAGTAGAAGCAATCACTCTCCCTGACTTGCTCTTATGTTATTTTTGGAGATCAATTTTGTAGAACATAAGCTTCAGCACCTTGAAAGCCCCTTCACACCCATTCTGGACACTCAGATAAAGAACATAGAACAGTACAGCACAGAACAGGCCCTTCGGCCCACGATGTTGTGCCGAGCTTTATCTGAAACCAAGATCAAGCTATCCCACTCCCTATCATCCTGGTGTGCTCCATGTGCCTATCCAATAACCGCTTAAATGTTCCTAAAGTGTCTGACTCCACTATCACTGCAGGCAGTCCATTCCACACCCCAACCACTCTCTGCGTAAAGAGCCTACCTCTGATATCCTTCCTATATCTCCCACCATGAACCCTATAGTTATGCCCCCTTGTAATAGCTCCATCCACCCGAGGAAATAATCTTTGAACGTTCACTCTATCTATTCCCTTCATCATTTTATAAACCTCTATTAAGTCTCCCCTCAGCCTCCTCGGCTCCAGAGAGAACAGCCCTAGCTCCCTCAACCTTTCCTCATAAGACCTACCCTCCAAACCAGGCAGCATCCTGGTAAATCTCCTCTGCACTCTTTCCAGCGCTTCCACATTCTTCTTGTAGTGAGGTGACCAGAACTGCACACAATATTCCAAATGTGGTCTCACCAAGGTCCTGTACAGTTGCAGCATAACCCCACGGCTCTTAAACTCCAACCCCCTGTTAATAAAAGCTAACACACTATAGGCCTTCTTCACAGCTCTATCCACTTGAGTGGCAACCTTTAGAGATCTGTGGATATGAACCCCAAGATCTCTCTGTTCCTCCACAGTCTTCAGAACCCTACCTTTGACCCTGTAATCCACATTTAAATTAGTCCTACCAAAATGAATCACCTCACATTTATCAGGGTTAAACTCCATTTGCCATTTTTCAGCCCAGCTTTGCATCCTATCTATGTCTCTTTGCAGCCTACAACAGCCCTCCACCTCATCCACTACTCCACCAATCTTGGTGTCATCAGCAAATTTACTGATCCACCCTTCAGCCCCCTCCTCTAAGTCATTAATAAAAATCACAAAGAGCAGAGGACCAAGCACTGATCCCTGTGGCACTCCGCTAGCAACCTGCCTCCAGTCCGAAAATTTTCCATCCACCACCACCCTCTGTCTTCGATCAGACAGCCAGTTACCTATCCAATCGGCCAACTTTCCCTCTATCCCACACCTCCTCACTTTCATCATAAGCCGACCATGGGGGACCTTATCAAAGGATCTATTTAAGCTGCTCTTTAAAATTGGCTGCTCGCCAAAGCTGTTTGGTGCGATCTCTTGCCATGACAACATGATGGGTAAGGTCCAGCTATGACAGGCCAATGTTAGAATCCACAGTGGGGTCAAACAGGTTTGTGTTCCGGCACTGACACTCTTTGGCATGTTCCTCCCTTCGCTGCTGTGATGTGCCTTTAGGTTATTTACAAAGGGTGTCTGCTTCCACACCAGAACTGCCACAAAGCTGTTCAGCCTTTCTCGCCTGAGATCCAAGGCAAAGATGTGGCAAGTCCACCTCAGAGAGTTGCTCTGCACTGGCGATGCTGCATGAGCAATCCATACTGAGGAGCACCTGCACTGACAGATGAGCAGGCGCTGACACACCTGTAAAGAGTTTGGTTTTATCATTAACATCAGGAAGACAAATGTCATAGTCCAGGATGTTGCCATACCACCATCTATCACCATTGACAATGTGAAATTGGAGGTTGTTGATAGCTTCACATAACTAAGCTAAACAATCACCAGCAATCTGTCACTTGATGCTGGAATAAACAAGCCACAAAAGCTGCAAATGTTCTGTCCAAGCTGATAGTGAGTTTGGAATAACAGCAATCTGACTGAGAACACCAAACTGTGAGTCTACCAAGCCTGCATCTTCAGCATACTGCTCTACAGTGATGAGACCTGGGCAGCATTTGCTAAGCAGGAGAAAAGGCTGAACAGCTTCTACCATTGCTGTTTCAAATGTAACCTCCATTATCTCTTGGCAGGACAAAGTCACCAATGGAGGTCCTCTAGCAGGCTAATGACATCAGCAGACACTCATTAGTAAGCCAACAATGCCTGCGCTGGCTTGGCCACAGATAAATGATGGCAGTATACTCAAAGGATGTTTTATTTGGTGAACTGGCCACAGGGTCACAATAGCCTTGGCTTCCATACCTCTGTTACAAACACCAAAGATGAGATTTGAAGCTGGCAAACATTGAGTGGAATTTTCACATGGGGTGGGTTTGGTAGTGGGTGGGCGCAGAGAATCTAGCAAGGGCCAAAAAGTCAGAAACCTGCTGGCGTAAAGTTATATTGTGATTCTCCCAACGGTAGGTGGGTTATCCTGCTGACAGGTGGCACAAATGCCATTTGCATTCGTTTGCGCTCAGGAATGCTCATTAATACAACTATCCGCTGGCATCCTGTCAGGTCTTCCTGTCTTGCGTCATGCCAGCATAAAATTACATCAGCATCAAATCTGATTGCTAAAGAATGATATGTACAAGACAGATCTTTACGCATTTGCTGCAGAGGAAGACAGTTGGCTGAGAAGGTGCACAATTCCCTAGTCTCTATCTTCTCTGGGCCTCTTCTCAACCAACTGAGCTTTTCCTTCCTGCTAACCTCTTCCAATGCTCTTCTGGAGATCAGTTGGCAAGAGACTTTGATTTGATTTATTATCTTCACATGTGTTAGTATATAATGAAAAGTATTGTTTCTTGCGTGCCCTACAGACAAAGCATACCGTTCATAGAGAAGGAAAGGACAGAGTGCAGAATGCAGTGTTATAGCTAGGGGTAGAGAAAGATAAACTTAATATGAGGTAGGTCCATTCAAAAGTCTGATGGCAGCAGGGAAGAAGCTGTTCTTGAGTCAGTTGATACATGACCTCAAACTTTTGTATATTTTTCCTTTCGGAAGAAGGTGGAAGAGTATGTCCGGGGTGTGTGGGGCCCTTGATTATGCTAGCTGCTTTTCCGAGAGCAGGAAGCATAGACAGTGGATGGGAGGATGGTTTGCATGATGGACTGGGTTTTGTTCATGACCCTTTGTAGTTAATTGCAGTCTTGGACAGAGCAGGAGCCATACCAAGCTGTAATACAACCTGAAAGAATGCCTTCTATGGTGCATCTGACAAAATTGGTGAGAGTCGTAGTGAACATGCCAAATTTCCTTAGCCTCCTGAAAAAGTAGAGGCATTGATGGGCTTGCTTACCCATAGGGTTGATGACAGATTAGACTTCAAGTTGAGTGCAACAAAAAGTGTCTCAAAATGGAAGCACCCCACCCATTGTACTGACAATTGTGAGACTATTGCTGTGATGGCTCTGATCTCCAGAACAGCATTAGAAGAGGTTAGCAGGAACAAACAGCACAGTTGGCCAAGAGGGTCCAGAGAAGATAGAGGCTGGAGAATTGTGCACCTTCTCAGCCCACTGTCTTCAGCAATAAATGTGGCAGAGAGGGGCTTCTGAGCCACACCAACTGATGATTAACAGAGAACCGTGGCTCAAACTATCATCTCATGGGGCAGAGAACTGCTGCAATGTTAGTAGCACTAAAATATAAGCAAATTGGAGAAATGTGACCATTTGGTAATCAGAAAATGGGATTTTAAAAGTATTTGTGCTGATTGATGGTGGTGGACAGGGGAACGTTTTCCATTTCTATTACCGAGAGTCAGCACCACACCTCTGGGCCAGTTGTAATGTCATCAACTTCAGAGTAAAGTTCTGTCTGTCCTGCCTTACAATGCACCCCTAATCTCATAAAAGCACCCCATCCTGCGCCAAATTGTGTCTTTATATTTCTATCACTTGCAATCCTTGCAGTGTGCCTGAATGAGATTGCCAGCTTAGTGCTAACTTCTGATAAATTGCTGGCAAGTTTCTTGCTCTGAATCTAGGCTTAATGGCAATAAGTTGAGACTGCACAAACTCATTTTTACTTAATGTCATTTTTCACAATTGAGCGAGTGTGTGCAGGGTGCAAGTTGAAACCTTTTTTCAATTGGCTGCAGATTCTTACAGCTTAAAGCTCAAATGCACAGAGGGGTGATAAATATGGGATTCTGTCACTGTTGTCGTACATAAGCTGAGAAATATATTTTTTAAAAACTGACATCTGCTTGAAAAAGAATATTAAAGATTATGAGGAATGGCGGATTAAACTGTGGCTGCTGGAGAAAAACACAAAGATTTGATGAACTGAACAGTTTGTTTTTGTGCTTTAACAATTTACTAACGTTGAATCTGGATTTGATTTAGACAGTGGTTCCATTCCTTTGCATATTCCTTTCTTTCAATAGTCTCCACTTTTCTCTAATTAGTGGGTGTTCAGTTCCTTGGGCAGAAGCCTCACCCAGATGACCCGAGAGAGCAAATACCAGCAGTTGCACACTTTCCATCAAGAATCACTGGATTATGATCAGGAGTGGAAAACCTGACCTGGTTTTTACCTACTTAACATGGGCAGCTGGGGTCAATTGTAACTGCTCCAGTGCTGGTCTGGTTTAGATCAGGTAGCTCTATTTCGATACGGACAAAGAAAAGTGCCTTCAAGTCTGTGCACCATGTAGAAATGCATTCTTAAAAAGAGATTTCCACAATTTCTGGGTGATCAATTAATGGAAAGGTTAGACTGTTGTACTGCAGTCTGCAATGTATTAAACCACCAATTATGATCATTTAAATATAACGTACTAGTTTAACAATGGAACCATGTCAATGATTACATTCAAGGGTGTGTAGGTAGTGGGTGATTTCTGTATGCAGCACCCCAGCATAGGAGTTACTTGAGGGTCCTCTCAAGTAACTTTTCACAAGTTTCCTTTGGAAAAAAACAACAGTGATAAATCAGGAATAGCTATTCTGCCATTCACTTAGATCACGGCTGATTCATACCTCAAATCCATTTACCTACCTTTGCTCCATATCCCTAGATACCTTTACTTAACACTAAATCGATTGATCTTATAGTATGATGGATTGGGTAACACCTAAGACTGGAAGAAAGGATAACAGCTTGTGAAACACATGACGATGTTTACTAGTTTGCTTGTCAAACACTGATTTGTCTACAGCAGTGAGCAAACATAAGGGATTTGCTCTCAGTAAAAATCTTGGCTCATTTCAAAGTAAGCAGCAAATTGTAGCTGCATGTACTATGCACCGTGAATTAAATTCATCACCTGAAAGATGGCGAGGGATTTAATTGAACTTTCAGTGACTTCTGGCATCAAGGATTTGAAATACAAATCCTTTAATTAGTTTGGAGGTATCACTATTGATCATGACGCATACGTCGATCATGCATATAAGATGACCCCAGCATATAAGATGATCCCAGCATATAAGATGATCCATGTTTTATGCCAGAATGCGTGTTTAGGTCTATATTTGGGGTTTAAGTAGATGCCCCATTTTTCATCTAATAAATGCATGTTCAGGGCTGTACTCTCATTAGGATTCAACCTCAATAATCAGCTCAGAAATACATGTTTAGGGTTACACTTGCCTGATAAGTCAGTGACTGGGATCAAACAGGCAATATGAACTGTGTTGCCAAGTAGGTGTACGTGAGTTTAGAAAACACAGCAGATTGCCCACAGCAACTGTCCCAACAGATGTTTCACTTTCAAAATGCCAACCACCTACAACAGCATTGGTAATTCACATTTTATGCTCGGCATGTAAGTCGACCCCTGCTTTTAGAAGGAGTTCTCCAGCTTGAATGGTTGACTTGTATGCCACGATCTATGCTAAATGCACTTGAGCTTCTTTTCAGAATGTATGAATATTCTGCAATCTTCAGGTTCCCATGATCTAATCAATGCTTACTGATTTATCTTTGTCATATTTAGTGTGAACCTTGCATCTCCACAATGGTTGTTTGGTGGGATTGAATGTACAACTAAGTTCAGCTCATATTTCTGTCCGCTACTTTAGCACCTTTTAAGCTGTATTGTTGAATTCCTTTTCATCTGTAAGTGTAGGTATTACCGTTTATTGATGGAAGCAATTTCAAAATGCACTTTTTATTATTGTGAGAATGAGTATTATTCACATTGCTCATTTCTCATGTATTTCTGTATAGGTGGGGCTAAGTGTTGGAACTCCAGGTAGATTTTACTTTTCTCTTCAAAAAGAGATTCTAGTGCATGTCTTTTGAATTCCAGGAAAACTGAGTGGACATTGACTACTTGTCAGAGTGAGTGGTTCCAGAACAGTGGTTGCCTTCTAGTGCTTCATGGGAAGCACCTTGCATCTATCTCAACATGAAGCCTATTCAGGCTACTGAGAGTTCTGAATGCATCCCCATGCATTTCCTGTAAGAATGCTGTACTGATGGTGAGCAGCAGTCTGTGGGCATTTGTAGTTCAGCCACAAGCGTCACAGTTTAAATAATCATTGGGTGGTAACTTAGAATTTTGGTCGACGTAGCTTAGAAATGAAGATTTCACTATTCGGTACTTGACAGCAGGCGAACAGTTGCTTTGTTCGAAGAAAGAGCATAATTTCTGCAGAGTTGTATTTTTGTCAATCAAATAAAAAAGGAAGTCACTCAGCATCTTCTAATGAAGCTGGTGTCTTCTCACTTCTTCCAAAAGCTGGAATTGGCAGCCTTGCCTGGTCTAGTGCTGGATCAATGGGGATGCTTGATTATGGGCCCCTTGGCAGATGACCTTTACCTATTTAGCAGCTCATCTGTTTGTTGGAAAGAACAGATGTTAATGAGCGTGTCAGGGATTTTAAATGATGTAAAAGCAGAAAGTTAAATAAAGGTGAATGTACCAAGCTCAGCAGCAGAACAACATTAACCAGCCACCTCCTGCAAACTCATCACCTGTTCCCAGGCATTTCAAAGAATCTCTGTGAAAGGCTGTTAATGACCATCTTCTCTATCAGTAAGGTGTAGCAGTGAGCTTATTAGATAATTTATTTTGTAAACACTAGGACTTCTGGTTTTATTTCATAACTCCTTTCGCTACAGTCGACCATTACTAATCGTAGCAAAGGATTAACAATTAACTGTAGATTTTAACCTTAGATAAATGCCTAGGGAATAGTTGCTAGTGTGTATGTGATTGGTTCAAACTCAATCACTTGACTGTTGAAATACACCCAACAGAGTGAACTCTAGATTTTACCTTTAACCTTGACGAATTTCAGACAAGGGTATATACAGTCAGTTAGAGCCTTGTCGGCAGTTTTGTGACCACGGGATAGAGTATGAGTCTCTCAGAAAATGCTGGAAATACAGAGTGGGTCTGTGAAGGGTCTCCCTGCAAAAAGCTAAACTCCCTCGTCTATTTTCAGAAGCAGAGAAACCTGCTGCTAATTTTTAGCATTTACAGTTTTTCTTTTTAATCTTTGCGATATATTGTCTACAATCCAATTTTGTTTACAAATGACAGTATTGGGACCAATACACGAGTTAATTTTCTTCACAGCACTGAGTATCTCTTGTAATTAAGCTGTCTTTTTATCAATGCTTGTTTGACTAATACGTGGTTGCCTCACTACCAGAATTCCTATTTGAAACCACTGAAGAGAATTACAATAATTCTTCTTCGCCTTTTAAGTCTGCAGATAGTCAGAAAGCGAAAAGAGCAATTTTTTAAAGATGCAAGCACACAATTATATCAACAGGAGGAGTTACTGAGCCCAATTGTGCGAAGAACCATATTTAGTTGAGATTACAAAATGAAACACTCAAGTGCCTTGTGTTAATGATGTTATTGATAATTTAGTGTTAATTAATAGTTCCTCCAAACTAGTCTCCAGATGTCATGAGCCCTCTGTGCTCAAATAAAAATGGTTTTTAAAACTGGATGTTAAAATTGACATTAATTTAACTTTTAAATATTTTAGTGCTACAACCTACTGTTGGTTTACTTACTAACAAACTTATGTCTTCCACTTCTGTTCCTGGCCTTGAAAGTGCTTGTTGCTGCACTTATACCCAATGTGGTGAGACCTCAGTATGTGAAGGAACAGTGACAAATTACAGTGAGGCAAATAACTTTTGTCATTGCAAATCATTAATTCACCTCCAACGTCCATCTCCTGGACCACTGTCCCTGAACCTATTGTTACGTCTTAAGAAAACCACTTTCATCCAGGCTTTGTTACAATGCCCATCTCCACCTCTTCCTCAGCAACCCTTAGCCTTACCTTTGGCACTCTAGACTAGATTTATTTATTTTTATATATTTTCCTGGTTGGTCTCGCATTCATCCCATCTAACTCCCTCAGCTCACCTAAAACCCTGCTCCCCATATTGTCCACTGCACCAAATTCAATTCGCCCTTCACCGATCCAACTAGAACCTCAAATGTAATATTCTAATTATTGTGTTTAAACCACCTTCCTCCCTCACCATGGCCTAGACCCTTGCTATTTATAATGTCTTTCAGTATTCTTGTTCATCTTGACGTCTCAGTTCCTCTTGTTCACACCATGTACACATCACGCCCCTCCCTTTGGCCTATCCCAGTGAAAGAGTTCAACTGACTATTCCACACTCTAGAATTTACAATCAAAAACCTGTCTTCTCGCCACCTCCCTCTCCTGCTAAAATTCACCTTCAAACATTTGATCATCCCTTTGGCGCAGCATCCAGCTTCTTCCTCGTGCCACTGCAAAGTGCCTAGGAATACTTTTTACCTTAAACTGTATGATTGTAAATTGTTGTTTGTAAGTAGAGCCATCCGAAAAAAGATGAATAAAACAGAAGCTGATGCAACAAGCAATCTGTTGCCGGTGAGTACATGATGGAAGGAATACATTTTCTGACCAACGAAAGGTGTCTTAAGGATGTCACAGAGTGCTTTTGAAAGGAAAATGCATCAAATATAGGAAAAGTCACTAATTCTGACTTTCTAAAGTCTGTCTATTGTCTGGAGTTTATGGCTATCTCCATTTTGATTTATTTTATAAATGGAAGTGGTGTATCTAAGCACAAGTCCTTCTATAATTGATGGAAGGACATTTATTGTCTGCTTGTAACATTCACAACAAACTTTTGATTAAAGTGAGATTGCTTTTGAATTGAATTTTGTTCTACATTGCCAAAAGACAGAGTTTGACACCTTCACATAATTGAAAATGATCTTTAAATCTGTTTGTATAATTTTGACATGATGAAATCTCATTGGAGAGCAGAGAAGCAAGGTTACTGGAACATTTGCAGAGTAGTTTGTGCAGTAGCATTAAATACATTAAAAATACAGTTCATTCAGGTTTACATAGCCAGGACTGACTCATTTGGGATTGATACAGAAAAAAAATGGACAGTGGATGGACAAGTGGTGTAATATCTTTGCAGTAAAAAGCCAACCCAGTAATCCTGTCAGGAAAGATTGACTTTGATTGAGCTTACTCACCTCCATAAAAACTCTTCTACTGCAAAATATTTAATTCCCTGACTTGGCAATGATGTCAGCAATGCTGGATGGACTGCTGAATTGGATGTGCTCAACTCCAGATTTCACCGTCAGCAACACTGGAGTGACTCGGGTAGCTGTCCTCAAAGAGAGCATTAGCAGAACACATTGAAGTACTAGCATTTAAGTCTGACCTCTAAGGCATGCAAGAGCTCCTTTGCTGCATCACAAAATTACACCACTTTCCAAAGAGTGTGCACGCCTTACACTCAGAACAATCACGCACATTGCTTCTCCTCCCTCTGCAACCGTCTTCTCATCAGAACATTTTGTCCAATGCAGTGTAGTCCCTTGCACACACAAGTTCAAATGTTGAGTTACCCATCATTAGGCTGACAGAGTTAGCACTGGGATATGGAGATTCAATTTTTTCAAGTTTTTCCTGCGCTCACACAAAGTACAAGGCTGAATCTTCCGTATCCTGGCTGCATCCAATTTTATCTCCACATGCATTTTGTTTTTCATATCGTTGCATACAATCCAGAATCCTGACTCATTTTCATGTCATCCATTTTTCCTAGAGAAAGAAATACTTGTATTTTCTTGGTATTTTATCACATAATTGAAATATCTCAAAGCTTCACACCACAAATTACTTTTGGAGTGTGATGGCTATTGGTATATGGGTAACATCAGTAACACCAGTAACACCACACAACAAACATGAGATGAACAAATCTTTTTTTTAAACTATCAGTTGAGGGAGTAACATTAGTCAGCACAGGAGGAGAACACTCTGCTTCTCTTCCAGTTGCATGCTGGGATTGAAGCAAGGTGTAAGAACCTTCATTTAACTTCTCACCTGTTAGCAGTACTTCCACCATGCAGTACTATTTTAATGCTGCGCTGGAATGTCAACCTAGATTATGAATTCTGGATATCTTAGAAACAAAATGTGTACATATGAATATACACTCAAGGAGCAGGAAGGCCATTCAGCCTCTTGAGCCTGCTCTGCCACTTAATACAGTCATAGAAACATAGAAGGTAGGAGCAGGAGGAGGCCATTTGGCCCTTCGAGCCTGCTCCGTCATTCATCACGATCATGGCTGATAGTCCAACTCAACAGTCTAATCCTGCTTTCTCCCCATAAACCTTTGATCCCATTTGCTCCAAGTGCTATATCTAGCCGCCTCTTGAATACATTCAGTGCTTTGGCATCAACTACTTCCTGTGGTAATGAATTCCACAGGCTCACCACTCTTTGGGTGAAGAAATGTTTCCTAATCTCCATCCTAAATGGTCTACCCTGAATCCGCAGACTGTGATCTCTGGTTCTGGACTTCCCCAATATTGAGAACATCCTCAATGTCTAGTCCTGTTAGAATTTTATAAGTCTCTATGAGAACCCCCTTCATTCACCTGGACTCCAGCGAAAATGATCCTAACCTAGTCACTCTCCTCATACATCAGTCCCGCCATCCCCAGAATCAGCTTGGTAAACCTTCGCTGCACTCCCTCGAGAGCAAGAACATCCTTCCTCAGAAAAGGAGACTAAAACTGTACACAATATTCTAGGTGTGGCCTCACCAAGGTCCTTATAATTGCAACAACACATCCCTGCTCTTGTACTCGAACCCTCTCGCAATGAAGGCCAACATACCATTTGCCGCCTTTACTGCCTGCTGCACCTGCATGCTTACCTCCAGCAACTGGTGCTCAAGGACACCCAGGTCCTGCTGCACATTCCCCCCCCTCCCAATTTACAGCCATTCAGATAGTAATTAAGGATGAATTGATAATAACCTCAAATCTGTACTCCACCTACTCCTGATAACCTATCACCTCCTTGCTTAGCAAGAATCTATTACCTCTGCCATAAAAATATTCAATGACTTTGCTTCCACCACCTTTTCCATAAACTCATGACCCTGAGTGAAAACATTTATCCTCATCTCTATTTTTAATGGGCAACCCTTTATCTTTAAACATTGATCCCTAATCCTAGATTCTCCCATAGGAGGAAACATCCTGCCCATATTCACCCTGTCAAGACCCCTCGGGATCATGTATGTTTCAATCAAGTTACCTCTTGTGCTTCTAATCTCCAGCTGATACAAGCCTAGCCTGTTCAGCCTTTCCTCGTATTCCCACCCATTCCACATATTAGTCTGGTAAATCTTATCTAAACTGCTTCCAATGCAGTTTTCATCTTAAATAAGGTGACCAATACTGTACACAATACTCCAAATGTGGTCTCCCTAGTGCCCTGTACAACTGAAGCATAACCTCTCTACTTTTGCATTCAATTCCCCTTGCAATAATACTTTATTTGCTTTCCAAATTACTTGCTGTATCTGCATTCTTGTCTTTGTGATTCACGCACTGGGGCATCCAGATCTCTGCACCTCAGAGTTCTGCAATTTCACTGTTTTAATAGTATGCTTTTTTATTATTGCCAAAATGGACAATTTCACATTTTCCTACATTATACTCTTATTTGCCAGATCCTTTCCGTCTCATTTAACCTATCTATATATTTTTTTAGTCTCCTTGTGTCCTCTTTGCAACATACTGTCGTACCTATCTTTGTGTCATCGGCAAATTTAGCAACCATCCCTTCAATCCCTTCATCCAAGTCATTTATATGAATTGTAAACAGTTGAGTTCCCAGCACTGATTCCTGTGGCACATCGTTCATCATATATTGCTGACATGAAAAAGACCCATTTATGCCTACTATGCTTCCTGTTAGCCAACCAATCTTCTATTTATGCAAATATGTTACCCCCTATAATATGAGCTTTTATCTTCCACCATAACCTTTGATATGGCACATTATCAGGTGCCTTCTGGAAACCTACAGTATATCCATTGGTTCCTTTTATCCACAGCACATTACTTCCTCAAAGGACTCCAATATATTGGTTAAGCGTGATTTTTCTTGTTTAAACCATGTTGACTCTGCCTAATTACCTTGAACTTATCCAAGCGCCCTTCTATAACTTATTTAACAATAGCTTCTAACATTTTCCTACAGCAGATGTTAGGCTAACTGGCCTGTAGTTTTCTGCTTTCTGTCTCCCTCCCTTTTTGAATAATGGAGTTACATTTGCTATCTTCCAATCTAATGGGATCTCCCCCAAATCTAGGGAGTTTTGGAAAATTAAAACCAATACATCAACTATCTCATTAGACACTTCTTAAGACACAACGATGAAGTCCATCAGGACTGAGGCTCTTATGAGCCCACAGCTCCCACAATTTATTCAGTTCCACTTCTCTGGTGACTATAATTTTCCTGAGTTCCTTCCTTCCTCCCTGGTTTTTAGCTGCTTCTGGGATGTTATTTGTGTCCTCTATAGTGAAGACTGATGCAAAATCATCTGCCATCTCTTTGTTTTCCAGTATCTATTCTCCAGAGTCACTCTCTATAGGACCAACCCTTTTTAAATTATTTATAAAAACTCTTGTCTCTTTCTGTATTTCTGGCTAACTTTCTCTCATACTTTAAATTTTCCCTCCTTAATAATCTTTTCGTCATCCTTTGCCATACCTTATATTCTGTCCAATCTTGTGATCAGCTGTTGCACAATTGTATGCTTTTCCTTTAAGTTTGATGCTATCTTTTACTTTTCTAGTTATCTATGGATGGAAGGTCTGTTCCATGGACTTTTTCTCACTCATTGGAATGTATATATTCCGTATATTCTGAAATTTCAGTCTTCAATATCTGCTGCTGCATCTCTATTGACCTATTCCTTAATCTAATTAGTCAATTCACTTTAGACAACTCCGCTTCCATGCCTTCATAAATTTCCTTATCTAAGTTTAAAACATGGGGGTGATTCTCTAACCCCTTTAGCCCCAGGCACAAATCCTGCTGGGCCAGTGAATTTGGTGAGAGACCCTGGGATGGTGGTCATGCGGCTAGTCTTCTCTCTGTAGATTTTAAAAGCTTTGAACTATCTCTCAACATGTCAATTTCAAAGATCTGTGAGGTTGCAGAGGCTAGTCTTCTCTCTGTAGCTTTCAAAAGCTTTGAAATGCTTTGTTCACATCCCATTTCGAGCCCCATTAACTTTACAATCCCCTTGAGTGGCAGCCCCTGGACCTGTCAAAGGAGGGATTATGATTGTTTATTTACATAACCCTTCACAGCCCATTAACTTTGAAGTGCTTCATAAAAAGCTGAGGTGTACAGTCTTGAGTTCATTTTCTGGAGAATAGATACTAGAAAACAAAGAGATGGCAGATGATTTTGCATCAGTCTTCACTATAGAGGACACAAATAACATCCCAGAAGCAGCTAAAAACCAGGGAGGAAGGAAGGAACTCAGGAAAATTATAGTCACCAGAGAAGTGGAACTGAATAAATTGTGGGAGCTGTGGGCTCATAAGGTAATTAGGCAGAGTCAACATGGTTTAAACATGGGAAATCATGTTTAACCAATTTATTGGAGTTCTTTGAGGAAGTAATGTACTGTGGATAAAAGGGAACCAGTGGATATACTGTACTTAGATTTCCAGAAGGCATTTGATAATGTGCCGTATCAAAGTTTATGGTGGAGGACAAAACTCATGTTATGGGGGGTAACATACTGGCACAGATAGAAGATTGTGTTTTTTCCAACTCCTGTACCTGAACAGCATGCCTTTACTGGAGGCTGCTTTTAACCAATGCAAGCAGCTGGCACGACTCAGACATTAAAGTCAAGGGGTTCCGTAATGAGGACCTATTCGCAGCCACTGTTGAATTCTTTGGATAGACATCACCACGCCCAGGGGGCTCGGACGCTGTTGCAGCCCCAGTGTAGTCATGGACATGGCTGGACAGTATCCTTGGCACTGTGGCACACTGGCAATGCCAACCTGAGGGGCTGGTGGTCAGGCCACCCTGATGTCTGCGTGATGTGGTGGAGATTTAAAGGTTTATTTATTAGTGTCACAAGTAGGCTTACATTATCACTGCAATGAAGTTACTGTGAAAATCCCCTAGTCGCCACACTCCGGCGCCTGTTTGGGTACACTGAGTGCGAATTTAGCATGGCCAGTGCACGTAACGAGCATATCTTTTGGACCGTGGGAGGAAACCGGAGCACCCGGAGGAAACCCACGCAGACACGGAGAACGTGCAAACTCCACACAGACAGTGACCCCGTCAGGAATCGAACTCGGGTCCCTGGCACTGTGAGGCAGCAGTGCTAACCACATGTGCCATCATGCCATCCATACATAGTGACCCATACATTTAGTGCTCTCGGGGGAGGGCAAGCAGGAGGTTGCCCCTTTGTGGTCAAGAGTGAGGGTGTTCCCTTTGTCATCTTAGGGTTGCGATGTCCATGGGGACATATAGCTTGCTCACTGTTTGGCTCTTGAACGTACTGTTCTAAGAAACTATCTCAAAAAGATTCAATTAACTCCTTATCAAGGCTATCTTTGCCCATCTGAATTTTCCAGTCTGTATGTAAATAAAATCTACCACACTTTTGGGACACTTGAGGGGCAATTTAGCATGGCCAATTCACCTAATCTGCACATCTTTGGACTGAGAGGGGAAACAGGAGCACCTGGAGGAAACCCACGTGGACACGGGGAGAATGTGCAAACTCCACACAGACATTCGGGGCTGGAATTGAACCCAGTTCCCTGAGACTGAGGCAGCAGTGCTAACCACTGTGCCACCATTCCACTTTGCCCAGTACTGGTGCCACTGTGCCATGAACTGGAATACATTTCTCCCACACCCGTCTTTGAGCTACGCAGTCATCTCTCAAATCTGATTTGTCCCATGCCAATTTGCATGTGGCTCAGGTTTTCCAGAGACCTTTGAAATTCTACTTTGTAATTTGGTACCTAGATCCTCACACTGACGATGCAGAATCACCTCCTTTGTCCTGCCGATGCCATTGATACCATGTGGATCATGACAGCTGGGTCCTCTCCCTCCCACTGCAAGTTCCTCTCCAACCCCGAGCACATGTCCCGAACCCTGGGACCGGACAGGTAACACAGCCGTCTGGATTCGTGCTCTTTGATGCAGAGAATGGTGTCAATCCCTCTGACAGGACTATCACTAACTACCACAACATTCCTTTTTGCTCCCCCACTTGAATCTTATGACCCCATGGTTATTTAGCTCATCAGCCATGCAGCCCCCACTTTCATCCAAACAACCTGTTGGACACTTGTAAAGGCTGAAGCTCCTGTGCTTCTGCCGTCTGGTTCCCTTTACCTGCCTCACCCGCAGTCACATACTCTAGTCCCTGACCACTGACCAAATCAGAAGACCTTGAGAGGGGTGACTGCCTCCTGGCACAAAGGATCCAGGTAGCTTTTCCTGTCGCAAGATGTGCCGCAGTCTCTGCAGTTCTCCAGCCCAAACTCTTAGCCGAAGCTGCTCACATTTCATACTACAGATGTTTGCCCTGCATCACACTTGCATCTAACATGCTGCAGCTGTGACACACGACCTGTTCTACCAACCTTTACATCTTATAATTAAATATTTAATTAGTTTATTCAGTTATATATTTTGCTTTTATATATTTTATTAACCTTGCCACCAGTTTTTAGACTATTTTTTTAACCTCAGGAATAGTCTAAACTGTAGTAACTTAACCAGATGCTCACCAAATAACTAGCTGCTTCTCCTGTAGCAATGTAAGACCACTTCCTGAAGGCTGAGAAAGTTAGAAAACAAAACAAAATAGCATCTTTTTCCCTTCCTTCCCTTGCACTAAACTCCCAGTATTCCATTTTAAGTTGCACTTCTTGCAGTAAACCTTACCTAAAGCACCATATTCCCTCTATGTACTGAATTTCCACTTTGGACTAAATTCCCAAGTATACTGTCTCGGTCTCTGTTTCATTCAGGCCAAAGTCACTTCCCCACTAATGCAATCACTTTAAATGGAGTGATAATTTTTCTGTACAGTTTTTTTAAGAAGGGTTAAATTGAAAATAAATAACTCTTTTATGATGAATCATAACAATGAAAATAGTGATTTTATTTGATTTGATTTATTATTGTCACAAGTATTGGTATACAGTGAAAAGTATTGTTTCTTGCGTGCTATAGAAACATAGAAACCCTACAGTGCAGAAGGAGGCCATTCGGCCCATCGAGTCTGCACCGACCACAATCCCACCCAAGCCCTACCCCCACATATTTACTCGCTAATCCCTCTAACTACACATCTCAGGGACAATTTTTAACCTGGCCAATCAACCTAACCCACACATCTTTGGACAAAAGGATCAGACAAAACATACCATTCATAGAGAAGGAAACTAGAGAGTGCAGAATATAGTGTTACAGTCATAGCTAGGGTGTAGAGAAAGATCAACTCAATGCAAGGTAAGTCCATTCAAAAGTCTGACAGCAGCAGGGAAGAAGCTGTTCTTGAGTCGGTTGGTATGTGACCTCAGACTTTTGTATCTTTTTCCCGACGGAAGAAGGTGGAAGAGAGAATGTCCGGGTGTGGGGTCCTTAATGATGCTGGCTGCTTTGCCGAGGCAGCAGGAAGTGTAGACCGAGTCAGTGGATGGGAGGCTGGTTTGCATGATGAATTGGGCTACATTCACGACCTTTTGTAGTTCCTTGTGGATGCTGGATGGAGGGAAGAGGAAGAATTGTGAAAATTGACTGACAGTAGGTTGCCTGCAAGAGTTTTGGTCAAGTATTCGTTCTTGTAACCTGAGGGTTATCTACAGTTTGTAGATAAATTGCGTTCCATTCATTTTGTTATATCCCTGGACTGCTGTCGCTTACCTATTCCTGCCTGTCAGTTTGACAGACACCTTTGAGAGCAACAGCACAGGAGGCGGGCAATTTGTTCTGCTGTATCGGCCTTTGAGATCACTCGCTGAATGTTTTCCCTTCACGTCGAAAAATCTTAAATGTAGTTGCAGGTTAGCTGTTGAGGATTATAAAGGCAAAGTGATTGTATTGAAACCTGAATGTTTTTCTTTAAACATTTTTTTTTCTATTTAAAGCCTGAAAGAGATACTGTTCAAGACGTTTTCACGGCAGAAGGAAGTTCCTGGATAACCGCTGCCAAGGTTGGGCAAAAGACGAAGCCAATCATCCCAGAAATGTGCTTCACATCAGGCGGGGAAAACACCGAACCCTTACCCACAAACTCATACATTGGTGATGATGGGACCAGCTTGCTCATTTCCTGTGCAAAATGCTGCCTTCAAGTCCATGCCAGTAAGTAGCTCACAGCTCAAAAAAAAAACTCCTTCAAAATGCATAGGCCGTCATTCCTGTCTTGAAAATTCTGCAGTTTGTGTTAATCTGTGTCACAAAAGGGCATGGTACTAACAAGATGTTTTTGAAGCAAATATTCCATTTGAATATTAAAATGCTGAATTGAAAAACTGAATACATTAAAGGCATGTGAAAAGCAAAATGCAAAAGGTCATTGAAGCGAACTTCATCTGTCATGGACTTCTCTCCTCCTACAATGTGTTAAGCACAGGAGAAGCGTGCAGAGGATGCTCCCCAGGATGATGCCAAGGATTGGGTCATGGGAATTGGAGTATTTAGCCTTTTCAGCCTATATCATTCATTCACTTAGATTATGTCTGTATCTCGGCTCCATTTATCTACCCAAGTTCCATTTTCCTTAGTTCACCTATCGAGTAAAAATCCATCTCAACCTCGACATTTTTAATTCTAACATCTGCAGCCTTTTGGAGGAGAGTTCATGTTTCCACTTTCCTGCATGTACTTCCTGACATGGCCTTTAAATGGCCTAGCTCTAATTTTCAGGCTATGCTATCTTACTCCAGACTCCCACACCTTGGAAAATGGTTTCTATCTATCTACATTATCAACTGTTTAAATCATCTTGAACAGCAACAGCTTATATTCAGAGCAGCACCTCACAGGGGTATTATGAAACAAGATTAAACACTGAGCCACGTAAGTTGATATCAGGGGAGACAGCCAAGAGTTTGGTTCAGGAGGTAGGTTTTATGGAGGAAAGAGAGGTAGGGAGTCAGAGAGGTTTAGGGAAGGTGTTTCAGAGCTTAAACACTCGGAAGTTCAAGGCGCAGCCAACCAGTAGCGAAGCAATTAAAATTGAGGATGCCAAGAGGCAAGAATTCAATGACTGCAGAAACCTGGGAAGTTATGAGATTCGCGGAGATTACAGAAATAGGGAGTTTGAGGGATTTGACATCAAGTAATGATGCTTTTAAAACCAAGACATTACTTGATTAGCCACTGTAGGTCAGGGATCAAAGCGGTGATAGGTGGATGATATCTGGTGTAAGGGCACAACAGGTAGAGTTTTAGGTGACCTCAAATTTACAGAATGGAATCTGGGAGGCCAGCAGGAATGGTCAGTTCTTGAGTTAACCAAAGTAAACGCAATGCTGATATTTGTTAGTTTTTTGTGGCACTGTGTGGTAACACGTTAGCAGAGCTGAACAGCAGTCCCAGAAAAGGCAAGTGAGGCAGGGCTCGAGTGAAATGGATCGGTGCTACATTTAGGTTTGGCGCAGGAGGTGTTGGTATCCAGGACTTTGATTTGCAGTTAATTGGGTCATGCTGGTGGAAGTAACAAGCAATTAGAAGGGCTTCAGAGCAGTGGTGGGTGTCAGCAAGGAGTGAGGCAGATTGCAACCCTTCTCAATACTTGAAGCAATGTATAGTGATCAGTGGCATCCGCAGTAAGTCACGTATTTTAACCAACATGAGTAACTTATCCCTAATGCATGAGATTCACAGATCTTAGTTTTATCATTTTTATCCTCTTCCACAACAAAGATGTTACTTTTTTCAATTTCCAACTGTGAATTTCCTGTGAATAATCTTTCTCGGAGGAATTATTGTTTTTAAGACCCTACATACAAGCAAGCAACATAATGCGGAAGCTGGGAAAAATGTTTATGTTGCATTACCAAGGTTTGGGAAGAGAGGGGGAGGCACGTTAGCATGCAAAAAGTTTAAGAACACCGGCTTCAGGGAACACAAATTTCCTTTGTGAGCTTCCCCTTAACCAGTCACCCAGATTGTTGGATAATAATATTTGATGGCTGTTGAACTAATACCGTGGATGTGTGTTTCAGTTGCCTCTTCTGTATGACTGATGACATTGCCTCATTAATTATTCTTTTTGCAAGACTATAATTTTGGCTATATAAATGCCTTTCTTTTCAACATATTGACTGAAGTTGGGTTTCTGCCTTTTGGCTAGAGTTGGCATTTCTCATTTTTCATCCCTCCATGCGTGCACTATTTTTATCCAATGTGTAAAGCACCAGCTTTTTAAAAATCAACTATTAGAAGTTACTTATTTGAAAGTTTAAAGATTTAATATTTACCCAAACACCTTCTCTACCATACCTAGTATTATCTCCAGTCTGAAATGGGTGACTGCTAAGTGAGTTTTAGCTTTTCCCCACCGTTTCCTAAAGAGTGAATTGTTAACCTCATGTTGTAAAATTATAGAGTTGTAGAGCTTAACAGCATGGAAACAGACCCTTCGGCCCAACTTGTCCATGCCGCCATTTTTTTAAAACTCCTAAACTAATCTCAATTACCCATATCCCTCTATACCCATCTTACCCATGTAACTGTCTAAATGCTTTTTAAAAGACACAATTGTACCCGCCTCTACTACTATCTCTGGCAGCTTGTTCCAGACACTCACCGCCCTCTATGTGAAAAAATTGTCCCTCTAGACGCAATTGTATCTCTCCCCTCTCACCTTAAACCTATGCCCTCTAGTTTTAGACTCCCCTACCTTTTGGAAAAGGTATTGACTATCAAGCTGATCTGTGCCCTCATTATTTTATAGACCTCTATAAGATCACCCCTCAGCCTTCTACACTCCAGAGAAAATCATAGAAATCATAGAAACCCTACAGTGCAGAAAGAGGACATTTGGCCCATTGAGTCTGCACTGACCACAATCCCACCCATATCCCTACATATTTACCCACTAATCCCTCTAACCTACGCACCTCAGGACACTAAGGGGCAATTTTAGCATGGCCAATCAACCTAACCCGCACCTCTTTGGACTGTGGGAGGAAACCGGAGCACCCGGAGGAAACCCATGCAGACACGAGGAGAATGTGCAAACTCCACACAGACAGTGACCCAAGCCGGGAATCGAACCTCGGTCACTGGAGCTGTGAAGCAGCAGTGCAAACCACTGTGCTACCGTGCCACCCAGTGCTAACAGTGGTTAGCACTGTTGCCTCATAGCGCCAAGGACCCAGGTTCGATTCCTGGCTTGGGTCACTGCCTGTGCAGTGTACCCAAACAGGCGCTGGAGTGTGGCGACTCGGGGATTTTCACAGTAACTTACTTCATTCCAGTGTTAATGTAACCCAACTTGTGACACTAATAAATACACTTCAAACTTTAAGGCAGAGTTCCCAAGTTGCACTGAACCATTGGGTATTTCCAGTTTATGGCCTTGGGATGTATTTTGTTATTTGCATTATTCTGTCTTTTCCAGCAGCTTTTGTGTGTTTTGTTTAGAGTACAGTAACCGCCACTGCGGTTCCACTTAATCTTTGAATGTACGCTACACCTTTGGTAACGGCAGTAACTTTACAACTACTTAATTTTGTTTGAATGCAGAGGTACATAGATTTGATACGTGTACTCTTTAACCAAAATTACTTAATACTGAAACCTACCCTATTATCTCCTAAAAGTAAAACGAACAACGGTGAAAGCTGAAAACCTGAATTGAAGCAGAAAATGCTGGAAAATCAGAGTAAATCGTTTGGCACCTGAGTGAGAAATCAGGTTAACATTTCAAATGGGCTACACCATCTGAATTCATTTTTGGACCATATTTTCTGTTATCTACAATTCTGAAAATCTCTCAAACCTATTGACTAATCATGGGTAACAAAGGAAAGAAAAAATAAACTTGAATTTAAATGTTGCCTTTTGCATGTTTGAACAATTCTAAAATGCTTCACAAAGCCAATGTTCACTCTAACTTCGGTTAGCTGTACAAGGCCTGCATTTTTCGGTGCATGGTCCCTTTAAGATTGACATGCAGCTGGGCATCTTAAAGGGAACGTTACTTGTGCACACCTGTTTGTTCCTTGGATGGCACCTACCCAATCTTTTCACCACTGTGTACTCATGCAGCTCAGAGGAAAAGTTGGTTGCTGCTGTTGTTGGCAAAAATAACACGGCTCCACAAACCGTAAACTTCAATAAATGACTGTTAATTAAACCAATCAGGAATAAAAACTTGTAGTAATAATAATGGCGACTGTAAAGAATTACAGATTGTCATTAAAACCCATCTGGTTCACTAATGACCTTTGGGAAAGAAAATCTTGCAGCCTTACTTGGTCTTACCTATACGTGATTCCAGACTCAAGTCAACATGGTCGTATTAAGAAGGCAACCTTTCTTGGGTGGCACGGTTAGCACTGCTGCCTCACAGCTCCAGGGACCCGGATTCAATTCTGGCCTCGGGTGACTGTCTATGTGGAGTTTGCACATTCTCCCCGTGTCTGCGTGGGTTTGCTCTGAGTGCTCTGGTTTCCTCCCACAGTCCAAAGATGTGCAGGTTAGGTTGTTTGGCTATGCTAAATTGACCCTACTGTTAGGGGGATTAGCAGGATAAATGTGTGGGGTTACGGGAATGGGGCCCATGTGGGATTGTGGTCAGTGCACACTTGATGGACCAAAGGCCTCCTTCTGCACTGTAGGGAATAAATGCTGATCTTGTCAGCGACACCCTAACCCCATGAATGAATCAAAATAACTCGCTCAGTTCTGCACAGGGTGTGTCACCTAGGTTATCTGCTCCAGTATGTTTGAATCCCAACCTCTGACTCATGGAAGAATGCGAGCACTGAGTGAAAGTAACACTTGTACAAAGTGAAACTTACCCTGTGCTTGTTTGCTAGTCCATTGTGATGATGAAAATACCAAATATAAGCTACATTAACAACCAAATCTCTAAATAACTGATCTAAAATGCTTTGAATTTAGATGCACAAATACAACATTTTATATAGTGTCTGACTGAGAAAGGCAGAACTGAACTTATCGGTTTCAACTCATTCTCACAAAATATCACCATATAAATTACATTTCTGGAATAGATACACCAGATATAAATTCATCCCCACGTTTGCACTGATCCTCCTAGCAACAGCTGGTTACAACCTCACAGTTTGCCTGCTCCCATGAGATCTATTAGACAATTGGTGATTATACATTTTCTTTTTCTTTATTTGTTGCTCTGGGGAGTTTTCTTCCATATTGATGATTATGTTTTGTTTGTTGTTCAGATGGATATTAACTGTTCAGCCACTGCATTCCAAATGCAATTTTCAGTGATAACATTTTTCTAGGTAAACCTCACAAATGGCTACTTCAATGCAATGAACATAAATCCGTGAGGTACAGGCAAGGATGTTGTGACCACTCATTTTTTAAGTCTCGTTCAATAAGTCCATCCATTTTTGCGAGGCGGATCCAAGAGTCCTTAATATTCTGACAATTGGAAGAGTCTGAAGATGAATTGGAAATGGTGCAAGTGTGATCCCAAATTTCTGATTGCAAGGCAGCTTTAAACTTCCTCCATAATGCAGCAACGTGGGGTCAATGAAATTCTCCTCTTTACATCCTCCACAAAAGAAAATTGGATCTCACTTTTGCCTGCCACTTCCTCCTTTCCTCATTCAATAAGGAATATCAGACATTCATTAAAGAAGCCATCACCAGAGCCACTTTGCCATAAACTGATTGTGGCTACTCCTTTATTGCCAACCCAGATTCATTATACCATGACCGTACGTACATACTTCCATCTAATAGCTGCTAAACCCAGTCATGGAGTTTCAAGTTCCAGAGGCTATCAGGGCAGTGATTTAATTGTCCAGGGGAGGCGGTGGTATATTGATAATGTCATTGGAATGGTAATCCAGAGGCTCAGCCTGATGCTCTGGGGACACAGGTTCAAATCTAATTCAGTTAATAAAAATTTGGAATTGTAAACCAATCCCATTAATGGTAACCATGAGACCATTGTCAATTGTCATAAAAACCCATCTAGTTCACGAATGCCTTTAATAGAAGGAAATCTGACGTCCTTCCCTAGTCTGGCCTACATGTGATTCCAGACCCACAACGATGTGGCTGATTCTTAAGTGCCTTCTGAAATGGCCTAGCAAGCCCCTCAGTTGTATCAAACTGCTACAAACTAACGCCTTTCCTAACCGCATTGTGGCTGTACCTACACCACAGCAGTCCACCACTTCTCAGGGCCAATTTTGAAATTCTGAATTGCTGCAGGGTAATTCAATTAATTTAGTTTTGTTTTGCTCTCGAGGGAAATATTGGCTTAAAACAGGTGGTTGTCTAGGGAACAGATTGTAAAAGTGCAGCTGTATTGTGGTTGGTTTAGTCCTATCCATTTGCCAGAACCTAACAGTTTAGAAGTATTTCTAAACTATACTCATTTAAAGATTTCCATTTACTTTTCATATACTCAGTACTGCTCTAAGAGTTCCTAGGTTGGGCATTTGGCTTCATGCTTTTGCCATGGGATGAGTTAAATGCTTGTATTCTGATATTCGTCTAGATTTTTAACATGTAAAGGATCATATGGAAGCCTCATCGTTCAGTGTTCAAGCACTTTTCATAACGGATCTCTGCAGGTTTGAAACTACTGATTTCCGAGTTGTACGGAGAATCTTTTGAGCCTTGCTGTGCCATGAAGACTAATCTTAAGCACTGTATGCTGAAGGAGTTAAAGATTAATTAGTCACACTTAGGAGTTGCTGTGATTAAGGCACTGATTTGGGGATAAATGAACACGTTTGTCAAATCAGCATTTCTAACCAGCTCTTGTTGTTGGCAGGTTGTTACGGTATTCGACCAGATTTAGTCAAAGATGGCTGGACATGCTCCCGTTGTACTGCCAATGCTTGGACAGCGGTAAGTGTTTCTTATCACACATTGTACAACTGTTTTGAGTGGACCGAGATCTGGTTGCTGTAGTCAACAGGTTCTCTTGACTGCGCCAATGGAAGGCAGAGGAAGAGAATGAAATGAACACTGAATTAGATTGGGGTGTGAAAGCATTGTGATTTTCTAGATACTTTTAATAGGTGAAAAAATGGTAAACCCTCAACTGTGACGCCTACAGGTTGAAGACTTGGCCAACTCTTCCAGTATCATACCTCAATATCATAAGCCACAGTAATCAGAAAGTCTGGCATCTGCTCGCCAATCAACACTGAATTATTTGACCTCACTCAGGGCTATCCTGTAGTGAAATTAGGAACGTATACCTCTGGATATCCTGTGATTTATTTCCAAAATGAACAGACCACTAGAACCAAAAGTGTAGACTCTCGGTTAACATTCACTGTCTGTTTATCCTGATACAGACTTAAAAATTGTCTCTGGGGCCTGTTGGAGTTTAGTATTTGGCTGCCATGTCGCTGAGTGCTCCTGTTGGCAGCCAAGCTACCCTTTCATTACAGTCACTGGTGTTAAGAATTTGATGACTTGATGCTGGCCAACTGGTTATTTCATACTATTAATGAGATGTCCTGTTTTTGCTCGTGCCACTGACTGTCAGAAATTGGGAGCAGTGTCTGGGAGATCAGGTTATCCTCAGCTGTGAAGAGGAGCTCGGGGGCCAATTTATCCGCAAAATACCTCCCTTCTGGAGGCCATGTACCTTTCAGCTTGAGGCAGGAATTGGCTCTTCAGCTCTGATTCTCCAATCACAAACATGGTTAGCAGAAGAAGAGACCTTTTGAGACACAATTTATTTCTGAAGTATCCCAGTAAGTTAAATGAAGTCTGCTTTAGATTGGGCACTTGATATCATTATCAGCTGGGATGTGAGCATTGCTGGAAAAGCCAGCCTTTATTGTCCATACATAAATGCCCCTCAAATGAATACCATTTCATAGGGCAGTTCAGGGTCAACAACAATAGCTGTGGGTCTCGAATCAAATGTAGGCCAGACAGGGTAAGGATAACAGATTTCTTTCTCTAAAGGACATTAGTAAACCAGGTCGGTTTACCTGAACCTTTTTATTCTCATCAATTTTATCACAATGCAATCTTTCTTAATCCCTTGAAGTAATTTTTCTTTTTATCTTTTGATTTGGACTTGGAGGCCATGAAGCATTTTTGTTTGGAGTGATTATAAAGGTGAATCTCTCTTCAGGTTGAGCGTAGCAGGGAAGAGTTGAAGTAAAGAACCCCCCTGTATGTTGCCTCAAACCCATCCTCTGAAATGTGTCACATTTTCTAATGCACCATGGTGCCACTTCAGTTTCCTACCCTGTCCAACATTCTGCTCAACTTGAGTGCTTAATTAATTCTGAGTGATGGTCATCTTTTATTTGTGTCTCAATATAAAAATGAATAGAACTTGTCTAACCAGTTTTACTTGTGGTCTTTGACAGTATTTGAAATAGAGACCTAGAATGCCGCCTTTCCAGATGGGCTTCAAGCTGTGCCACAAGTTACAGAATTGTTTTTAATCATGTTATATAACAGACTGTCTTCAGTGGTGGTTCTGTCAATATACCCTCAAAGTTGTGTTGCTAATTTCAATAAAGAGTAAATCATAGACAAAGGGGGCGGTCTTACCAAAAATATTCCAAGTCCAGGATGGGTGGGAAAAGAGGAGAGTTTCTCACCCTTTTTTGGGCGACTTCAGACCCCAAATTTATGCACTTAGTGCATTAAAAAAAATGGCTAAACCGTTCCTCACCTGTAGGGGAAGGGGGCGGGACTTAAATAGCCAGCCAGCCTGCTGTAGCAGCAGAGGAAGCTATTAGACATGTGCAGACGTCTGTGGCTGCAAATGCGCAATTGCAACAGCAGAGGCCTGACAGCTTTGAGAGAGACTTGTCAGGCCTCTGCTGCTGCGGACAGCCTCGACCCAGCCCTACCCCAATTGGACTACCCTGGCCTGGCCCTGCCCCCTTCAGGCCTTGGCCTGATAGGGAGTGCCAAGGTGCTCGGTGGTGGGCACTAGGGTGCCAGGCTGGCACTGCTGAATGGGCACCCCAACCTTGCCCTTGATCTCCCCGGGGGCCTAAATGGCCTCCTGTTCTACCAGCGAGGCCATCACGACTGCTCCCCATTGTGGGAAGCAGGTGTTTTCCTCACCAGTAAGAACCTCTCCCGGCAAGGCCACACAGGCAAGTGAGCCCAGACGATTGTATCCCGGGCTCGTTAAATCAGTGTAATATAAGTTTTGAGTATGTTTAAATTATTCAGCCTCTTACTGGAAATGGGCCAGAGGCTGATCATGCCGGATATCCAGTACCGGTGAGATTTCTCGGCTCCTGCGCTATTTTACCGGCTCACTCTGCTCATTGATGGGCACAGTGAGCCAATACAATCGCGGCCAATGTCTTGATGAATTTGATAACGCACCGAAAGAAGAATTTTCCTGTGTTCATCTTGTTCTTTTCCTGTCATTGTTGAAGAAAAATGTATAAAAATTGAAAAGAACATTCCGTTTCAAAAGTTTAATTTTGTTAAGAATTGCTCTATAAACCTTTCGTCTCAGAGTAGTTGTCAGATTTTGGATTTTAATGTTTGCAAAATAATTGGCAGATAATGGTGCCTTCCAAGACTTCAGAATGACACAATGATGTTATAAAGATAACAAGACTAAAGGCTCTGTATCTGAACGCGAGTAGTATTCACAACAAAATAAACAAATTGATAGCAAATTGAAGTAAAAAACATGATCTGATAACTATTATGGAATAGTAAGAAGTTTGACAACACCAGGTTAAAGTCCAACAGGTTTATTTGGTAGCAAAAGCCACACAAGCTTTCGAAGCTCTAAGCCCCTTCTTCAGGTGAGTGGGAATTCTGTTCACAAACAGAGTTTATAAAGACACAGACTCAATTTACATGAATAATGGTTGGGATGCGAATACTTACAACTAATCAAGTCTTTAAGAAACAAAACAATGGGAGTGGAGACAGCCCCGAACATCACCCAAGCACAACGTAACGCCATCCACGCTCTCAAGACCAACCGCAACATTGTCATCAAACCAGCAGACAAAGGAGGGGCCATCGTCATACTGAACAGAACAGATTACTGCAAAGAAGTGTACCGACAACTCAACAACGAGGAACACTACAGACAGTTACCTGCAGATCCGACCAAAGAACACACCCGTCAACTCAACACTCTGATCAAGACCTTTGATCCGGACCTTCAGAACACCCTCCGTGCTCTCATCCCACGTACTCCCCGCGTTGGAGATCTCTACTGCCTCCCGAAGATACACAAGGCAAACACACCCGGCCGTCCCATCGTATCGGGCAATGGGACCCTGTGCGAGAACCTCTCCGGCTATGTCGAGGGCATCCTGAAACCCATTGTACAAAGAACCCCCAGCTTTTGTCGCGACACGACGGACTTCCTACAGAAACTCGGCACACATGGAGCAGTTGAACCAGGAGCGCTCCTCGTCACAATGGATGTCTCGGCACTCTACACCAGCATCCCCCATGACGATGGCATTGCTGCAACGGCCTCAGTGCTCAGCGCCAACAACTGCCAGTTTCCAGATGCAACTTTACATCTCATCCGCTTCATCCTGGACCACAATATCTTCACCTTCAACAACCAGTTCTTCATCCAGACACACGGAACAGCCATGGGGACCAAATTTGCACCTCAATATGCCAACATCTTCATGCACAGGCTCGAACAAGACTTCTTCACCGCACGGGACCTTCAACCGATGCTATACACTAGATACATCGATGACATTTTCTTCCTTTGGACTCATGGTGGACAATCACTGAAACAACTCTATGATGACATCAACAAGTTCCATCCCACCATCAGGCTCACCATAGACTACTCTCCGGAATCGGTTGCATTCTTGGACACACGCATCTCCATTAAGGACGGTCACCTCAGCACCTCACTGTACCGCAAGCCCACGGATAACCTCACGATGCTCCACTTCTCCAGCTTCCACCCTAAACACGTTAAAGAAGCCATCCCCTACGGACAAGCCCTCCGTATACACAGGATCTGCTCGGATGAGGAGGATCGCAACAGACACCTCCAGACGCTGAAAGGTGCCCTCATAAGAACAGGATATGGCGCTAGACTCATTGATCAACAGTTCCAACGCGCCACAGCGAAAAACCGCACCGACCTCCTCAGAAGACAAACACGGGACACAGTGGACAGAGTACCCTTCGTTGTCCAGTACTTCCCCGGAGCGGAGAAGCTACGGCATCTCCTCCGGAGCCTTCAACATGTCATTGATGAAGACGAACATCTCGCCAAGGCCATCCCCACACCCCCACTTCTTGCCTTCAAACAACCGCACAACCTCAAACAGACCATTGTCCGCAGCAAACTACCCAGCCTTCAGGAGAACAGTGACCAAGACACCACACAACCCTGCCACAGCAACCTCTGCAAGACGTGCCGGATCATCGACACAGATGCCATCATCTCACGTGAGAACACCATCCACCAGGTACACGGTACATACTCTTGCAACTCGGCCAACGTTGTCTACCTGATACGCTGCAAGAAAGGATGTCCCGAGGCATGGTACATTGGGGAAACTATGCAGACGCTGCGACAACGGATGAATGAACACCGCTCGACAATCACCAGGCAAGACTGTTCTCTTCCTGTTGGGGAGCACTTCAGCGGTCACAGGCATTCGGCCTCTGATATTCGGGTAAGCGTTCTCCAAGGCAGCCTTCGCGACACACGACAGCGCAGAGTCGCTGAGCAGAAACTGATAGCCAAGTTCCGCGCACACGCGGACGGCCTCAACCGGGATATTGGGTTCATGTCACACTATTTGTAACGCCCACAGTTGCGTGGACCTGCAGAGTTTCACTGGCTGTCTTGTCTGGAGACAATACACATCTTTTTAGCCTGTCTTGATGCTCTCTCCACTCCCATTGTTTTGTTTCTTAAAGACTTGATTAGTTGTAAGTATTCGCATTCCAACCATTATTCATGTAAATTGAGTCTGTGTCTTTATAAACTCTGTTTGTGAACAGAATTCCCACTCACCTGAAGAAGGGGCTTAGAGCTTCGAAAGCTTGTGTGGCTTTTGCTACCAAATAAACCTGTTGGACTTTAACCTGGTGTTGTTAAACTTCTTACTGTGTTTACCCCAGTCCAACACCGGCATCTCCACATCATAACTATTATGGAGGCATAGCTACAGGATGACAAATATTGGGTCCTGAATATTTTAGGAAGAAACAGGGAGCTAGGTGAAGGGGGAGTAGCACTGTTGATTAAGGATGGCACTGGTACAATCGATAGAGATGTCCTTGGTTCAGGAGGTCAAGATGTAGAATTGGTTTGGGTGGAGATGAGGAACAGTAGGGGAAAGGTGCCACTAGTGGGAGTGGTCTCCTGGCACCCTAACAGTAAGCGCAACATAGGAACAAGTAGACAAGAAGAAATATTGGGTGCTTGTGACAAAGGGATGGCAATAATCATGGGTGATTTTAATCTACATACAAACTGGAAAAATCAGAATGGTGGTAGTAGCCTGGGTGAGGAGTTCATAGAATGTTTTCGGGAGAGTTTTTAAAAAAAAGAGTAGCACATCCTGGAACCAACCAGAGAGCAGATTATATTGGACTTAATATTGTGTAATGTGACAAGATTAACTAATGACCTGAGAGTATTGGCCCCTAGATAGCAGGAACCACAATATGATTAAATTTTACATCCAGTTTGAAAGGGAGAAGGGTGGGTCTAAGACTATGATTTTAAGTTTAAATAATGGCAACTGTGTGGGCCTGGAAGCTGAAGTGAACTGAGATATTAGGTTAGAGGATAGATTAATAGAGAAACAATGGCAGACATTTAAGGGGATATTTTGGCATATGCAGAATGTATATTCCTATGATCAAGAAGAATGCTAAGGGGGAGGGTCCACCATCTATGGTTAACGATAGAAGTCAAGGAAAACATCAACCTCAAGGAAAAAACATTGAACATTGCAAAGATGAGTGGCAGGTTAGGTGATTGGTTAGACTATAAAGAACGGCAGAGAATGACTAAAAGGTTAATCGAGAAAGAAAATAGAGTATGAGTGGAAGCTAGCTCGCAATGTAAAAACCGATAGCAAAGATTTATATCGGTATTTTGAAAGGAAAGGAGTAAGTAAAGTGAGTGTTGGTCCTCTGGCAATGGAGAGCTAATTGTAGATGATAAGGAAACGGTTAATGAAAAAAAAAATTTTGCTTCTGTCTTCACGATGGAGAATACGAACAGCATTCCATTAATAGTTGTAAATGAAGAGGTGAAAAGGAGACAAAGGTTGTGGAATTGCAGTCGTAGAATACTACAGTGCAGAAGGAGGCCATTCAGCCCTTCAAGTCTGCACCGACCACAATCCCATCTAGGCCCTATCCCCATAACTCCGTGCATTTATCCGAGCTAGTCCCCCAGACACTAAGGGGCAATTTAGAATGGCCAATCCACCTAACCCACACATCTTTGGACTGTGGGAGGAAACGGGAGCACCCGGAGGAAGCCTACACAGACACAGGAAGAATGTGCAAACTCCACACAGCCAGTGACCCAAGCGGGAATCAAACCTAGGTCCCTGGCGCTGCGAGGCAGCAGTGTTAACCACCATGCCACTGGGGAGAGTGGTTTTGAGCAAACTGATGGAGCTGTGGGCTGACGAGTCTCTGGGTCCTCATTCTAGGCTCTTAAAAGATGTGACTAAGAAAGTAATAAATGTCTTGGTGTTAATTTTCCAAAATCCACTGAATTTTGGAAAGGTTCCATCAGACTGTAAAGCAGTAAATATAACCCCTCGATTTAAGAAGGGAAGAAGGCTGAAGATGGGAAGCTGTGGAGCAGTTAGCTTTATTTCTATCATGGGGTACATGGTAGAATCGAGCATTAAGCAGGTTATAGCTGGGCATTTGGAAAAAACCAAGGTAATCGGGAAGAGGCAGCTTAGTTTTATGGAAAGGAAATCAAGTTTAACCCATTTATTGGAGTTCTTTGAAGGAGTAACATGCGTTGTGGAAAAAGGGGAGCCTGTAGACTTGCTGTACTTGGATTTCCAGAAGGCATTTGATAAGGTGCTATATCAAATTATTGCAGACAATAAACGCTCATGGTGTATGATATAACATATTAGTGCGGATAGAAGATTGGCTGGCTGGCAGAAATAGAGTATGCATAAATGGGTCTTTTTCTGATTGGCAGGATGAGCTGAGTGGAACCGCAGGGGTCTGTGCTGGGACCTCAACCTTTTGCAATTTGTCATTGATTTAGATGAGGGGAGCAAAGACGTGGTAGCTAACTTTGTAGATGACACAAAACAAGGTAGGCAAGTATGTTGTGAAGAGGACTTGAGTTTGCAGAAGGATATAGATGGTTGAGTAAGTGAGTACAGTTCTAGTAGATGGAGTATAATGTGGGGAAAATGTGAGTTTGTTCACTTTGGCAGGAAGAATAAAATAAAAGTACAACTTAAATGGAGAATGGCTGCAGAATTCTGCGGCGCAAAGAGATCTAAGTATTCCAGTGTGTGAGCCACAAAAGTTAGTATGCAGATACAGCAAGTAAATCAAGCAAAAAAATGGAATGCTATCCTTTTATTACGAGAGGCATTGAACTATCCTTCAGTTATACAGGACATTGCGACACCACATCTGAATAGTGTGTGGGGTTCTGGTCTTATTTAAGAAAGGATGCAAGTGCATTGGAGGTGCTTCAGAGGAGGTTTACTAGCTTGATACCTGGAATTAGTGGGTTGTCTGCTGAAAAATTAGACTGAGCTTGTTTCTATTGCAGTTTAGAAGAGTGAGGGATGTTTGATTGAAGTATATAAGATCCTGAATGCATTTACAAGATGGACATGGAAAAAAAAATCCTCTTGTGGGTGAGTCTGGAACTAGAGAGCACTGTTTTAAATTAAGGTTACCCTTTAAGATCGGAGCTGAGAGTTTTATTTTCTCTGAGGGTTGTTTGTGACTTGGGAACTCGAAGGTGATGGAGGCAGGGGTCATTGAATATTTTTAAGTTGGAGGTAGATTCTTGTTGGGCAAAGGAATCAAAGGCTATTGATGGGAATGTGGAATTCTAATCACAATGTTGCTGGTTGGGGATTTGATGATGGTAATGCTGTTGAATAACAAAGGGAAGATGGTTAGATTCTCCCTTGTTGGTTATTGCCTGGCACCTGCGTGGCTCGAGTGTTGTCAACTCAATCCTGAGTGTTGCCAGAGGACCAACGCTCACTTCATTTACTCGTTTCCTTTTAAGATATGTATAGAAATCTTTGCTATTCGACATGCCCTGCTTCATTATCTGAGGAGTTACGAATGGGAGGGAAAATTATGTAGTCATCAGCAACCATCTCCACTTTTGATGAAACAAAGGCAGTTTATGATGGTTGGACCTTGGGCACTGCCCTGAGAAACTCCTGCTGCGATGTCCTGGGGCTGAGATGATTGGCCTCCAACAATAACATCTATTTTCCTTTGTGCTAGGCATGACTCCAACCAATGGAGTGTTTCCCCTCATATCCCTTGACTTCAGTTTTGATAGGGCTTCTTGATGCTACACAGTTAAATGTTGTTACAATATGAAGGGCAGTCATTCTCACTTCACTTCTGAATCTTGCATGTTTGCACCAAGCAGCGCTGACTTCCGCTGGTCAAGTGGTCCTGGCAAACTAACCTTTGAGCAGGTTATTGTTAAGCGTCACACCCGGTGACTTGGACTGCATTCAGTATATAGCTTTCTGGAACTGCAGTTTATTTAGCAGATGTTAACCAGACAATTAAATTGGCTGCTGATGGTCAGGTTACATTTTCAATGTCTGCCTCAAGAGTCTTCAAAAATTATAATTGAATAACCATGAGTGGAGGCCGCCCCCTTGAATTGACATATCCAGATGGAACTCATTTATGGAATTTACGTCTGCTATTCTTTGTGATTTACCCAAAACTGAAATTGAATGGTCTTCCAGACTTTGTCTCTCCAAGTTTGAAATTTAATAGAAGAGCAATTTTATTTTTGTATCTGTATACAGGACCTGGGCTTCGCTGGCTAGGCCAGCATTTATTGCCCATCTCTAATTGCCCTTGAGAAGGTGATGGTGAGCTCCTAACACCTGCATTGTACATGGTGGATAGGCTTTGAGGAGTCAGGAGGTGACTTACTCACCACAGGTTTCATAGCCTCTGAGCAGCTCTTGTAGCCACAGTATTTATGTGGCTTGTCCAGTTCAGTTTCTGGTCAATGGTAACTCCCAGGATGTTGTCAGTGGGAGATTGATAATTCCATTGAATGTCAAGGGAACGTGGTTAGATTCTCTCTTGCTGGAGACGGTCATTGCCTGGCATTTGTGTGGCGCGAATGTTACTTGCCACTTGTCAGCCCGAGCCTGGATATTACCTGGATCTTGTTGCATTTGGACATGGACTGTTTCAGTACTTAAAGTGTCGTGAATAGTGCTGAACATTGTACAGTCACCAGCGAACATCCTCACTTCTGACCTTATAATGGAAGGATGGTCATCGATGAAGCAGCTGAAAGGTGGATCTGCCTAGGACACTACCCTGTAGAACTCCTGCACGGATGTCTTGGAATAGGGATGATTGATCTCCAACCACCACAACCATCTTCCTTTGTGTTAGATGTGACTCCAACCAGCGGGGAGTTGTCCCCTGAATCTCAATGACTGCGTTTTGCTTGGGCTCCTTGATGCAATGCCAGCTTGTTGTCAAAGAAAGTCATTCTCACCTCGGCTCTGGCATTCAGCTCTTTTGTCCATGTTTGTACCAAGGCTGCAATAAGGTCAAGAGGTGAGTGGCCCTGGCGGAAACCAAACTGAGTGCAGTGAGCAGGTTATTGTGAAGCCAGTTCCACTTGATAGCACTGTTGATGCCCCCTTCCATCTCTTTGCTGATGATCAGAGTAAACTGATGGGGCGGTAATTAGCCAGCTAGGATTTGTCCTGCTTTTTGTTTGTAGGACATATCGGGATAATTTTCCACATTTCTGGCTAGATGATGTGTTGTAGCTGTACTGGAATCATTTGCCTAGGACTGTACAAGTTCCTGAGCACAGGTCTTCAGGAAGTATTGCTGGAGTGTATATATATATATAAATAAAAATATATATAATATAAATATATGTGTGTGTATATAATATATATATATATATATTATATATAAATATATATATATTTGTAGCCTTTGCAGTGTCCAGTGCCATCAGTCTTTTGAGGTTTCATAGAGTGAATTGGATTAGCTGAAATTGCATCTGTAATGCTGGGGATCTCCAGAAGAAGTCTCTCAACACTAAGTTAAAGTCCAGGTAGACTGATGTTTGTGAACAGAACTCCCTCTTAACTGATGAAGGAGCAGCGCTCCGAAAACTAGTGGCTTGTGCTACCAAATAAACCTTTTGGACTTTAACCTGGTGTTGTGAGACTTCTTACTGTGTTTATCCCAGTCCAACGCCAGCATCTCCACATAATGATCTCCAGAAGAGGCAGATATGGATCATCCACGTGGCACTGGGGCTGAATATTGTGAATGTTTCAGCCTTATCTTTTCCATTGTTGTGCTGGGCTCCTCCATTGTTGAGGATGGGGATATCTGTGGAACCATCTCCTCCAGTGAATTCTTTAATTTTCCACTATCATTGATGTGGAAGGACTACAGAGCTTGGATATGATCCGTTGGTTAGCTCTGTCTGTTACTTGCTGCTTATGCAATGTGGCACGCAGTGGTCTTGTATTGTAGGCTCACCAGGTTGACGCCTCATTTTTAGGTATGACTGGTGTTAGTCCTGACAGACTCTGCTGCACTCTTCATTCAACCAGGGTTGATCCCCTGGCTTGGTGGTAATGGTAGAGTGCGATCTGCAATAGCATTGATATACGACCCCCATTATCGAAACCACCTAGATTACCTTTTCAGAGCAAACCGCCTTCAACAGGCCCACAATGACTCTCTCGTTTGTGTGATGTAGCATTTAGACTTGAGGTGAATACATGAATAAACATTATTTAAACCCACAAAAGCTTGTTGCTGATGATTTAAGAATTAACGACACACTCTGTGGTTGAGCAAAATACCTACCTCCCTTTGCATAAACACATTGATTACAGACAGTAAGGGAAAGGTCGTAAGGGTTTCAGCTAAGTCCCTGTCCATAACTGTCACTTTATAGCATTGTCAGCCACTTTCTTGGTGTTTGAAAGTAGATTGATGGAGCGTAACTGGCTGGTTTGGATTTGTCCCTTTTTGTGGACAGTGTATACCTGGGCAATTTTCTGCATTGCTGATTGATGCCTGTGTTGCAACTATATTGGACCAACTTGGCTGGGGCACAGCATTACAGCTAAGTTGCTGCTGGGAGCCAAAGCCTTTACTGTGTACATTTCTTGATCACATGTGGAATGAATTGAATTGTCTAAAGACTGGCATCTGAATGCTAGGAAAGCTCAGGAAGATGATCGTCCACATGACACTTCTGGCCGAAGATGGTTGCAAATGCTTCAACCTGGTCCTTTGATCTGATCACCTACTGAAGTCCACCATCATTGATTATGAGGATATTTATGGAGCATTCTCCTGATTGTTGTTTAATAGTCCGCAACCAATAATGAGTGGATCTGGCCGGATTACAGAGCTTTGGTGTGACCTGTTGGTTGTGGGATCGCTCTTCCCTTTCTACACGTATTGCACCAGCTGTTTAGATGTTTGGCGTTCTATTAAACTGGCTACTAGACGGCCTGGTGGATGATTTTTCTCCTGAGTTCGATATGTTTAAGGCAAATAATAGGCGTTTGCAGCAAGTACAAAAGCTTTTCAAGGAACAATATCAGGATCTATATATGCTGTTCAGAGCCCTAACTAAAGCGTTTGACAATGAGAGTCACCCTACTGTGGCGTGCATGCTCTCCAAGCTTGGATACCTGCACAGGTTTGTCTGCTATACAATGCCATGGTCACAGGTGTTTGTGCCTGCTGTGTCCAGTACCTTTGCAGCAACCGGTGGTATGAATCAAAGATGCGTCATGGATCCCCAAACTCTTGCTGCAATGCTTAAAGAAGTCACCAATGACATGCCTGCAGCATCAACATTAGGTTTCATTCAGAGAAGCTCATGAATCTTCCCAGAATGTGCACCTCCACCAAAGTCACATAGCTGGTCATCAGAAAACATCTGTATGGAGCACATTGTGCCTGGCTACCCACAACAAGGTAAACGTCCAGACTACAGCAAATACATTCTCAATTGCTGCCAAAATCTTTCATCACTGTGATGATAGATGTTAATATATTTAATACTTTTGGGATCTACCTGTGTTATTCTGCGAAGCAGGCTTCAGTCTATGTGTGAAAATAATTTAATTAAACTGAAGACAGATTGGCTGCAAGGTTTAGAGCATCATAGGAGTGTAGGTGTTAAAGGTATGCATTTGATGTAAGTATGGCCAGGGGAGTTTGCTGCAAGTAGATGGGCAGTGCGTTTACAAAATGGCATTAGGAGCTGAGTAAAGGTTTGTTTTCTTCAGCTGCTGAATTTCAAAGGGAAGTGAAAAGGCCATTACAGCTTGTAAAGTTTCACAAGTAAACAAAGCAAGATTGTTAAAATTTATTCAACCTGAAAGTCGGGGCAATAAGGAGAACATGAAATATTTTTATATTTTGGGAAAGTCAAGTTCAAAGTTCTCAGGATAATGGAATTGAATATGAAAGATAAAAAGAGTTTATAAAGCGAGATATTGAGCTGTTTTGAGACATCCTGAGCTGTGGTTCTGTGTTGGGAGAAGAGCGGTGAAAAGGCAAAGTTTAGCAGCAATTCCAGCCAAGCTATAAAAGTGTATTGTTTTTCAGTAAGCAGGGCTTTGTTTTGAAGTTCTTGAATTTCCAAAGCAGAGTGGCAGGCAGTGAGAAGTCCTGTGATATACCTTTCCTACAGTAATAGTGGGTTTGCCTTGTAATATTTCTGAATGTTTATAGTTAAATATCTTTAAAGCATTATTGCCTGAAGGGTATTTATATGTGAGCCTAACCAAATAGGGAATGTTTTGAGAGACTAATTTTAACTGTGTAAATGTAATCTTGTGTGATTACATTTTCCTTTCCTTTGTTAATTAAATGTCTAAGTCCCAAAAATGTGAATTGAATTTGTGTCTTTTGAATTTAGTAAACCTTTCTTGTTGTCAGAATACAAAAAAAGGCTTCTGATGCATTGTCCAAGTTTCCCTTTAGGGTTTGGTTTGTGAGGCAATTAGCATTTCCAAATCGGTATCTCCAAGACAAAAGTTATGTTTCACCAGGCACAAGCTATGAAACACCAGACATAACCATTGATGGCATCTTTCTCAATGCTACAGAAATATTGGCATACCTTGGTAGCATGCTTTCTCGGGATGTCAGTACTGATGAAGATATCTTTCCTCGCATCCAGGAAACAAATTCTGCCAATAGCTGACTCCATGATCATGTCTGGAAGCAGTATGTATGGCATTAAACTGAAGATGAAAATAAAAAAATTCTACCATTGGTCTTATCACTCTGCTGCCTGGCACTGTATCCTGGGCCTGCTATAGCTGACGCCAGAACTGAGGAGCAGTCCCAACAATGACACCCATGCTCCATCATGAGAATTCGATAACAGGACAAAATTGCAAAAAAGCTTTGTCGTGCTGGATTATTTTGCATCATTGATTTTTGTTTTTGAAGTTTTCGAGGAGAGCACTTCATGAACGTGTATATATTTTATCTTGCTGTGTTAGGCTGGGAAAAGATGTCAACACTGAAGATGTGGAAGATGATAAGCAAAATAGTGCGGATGCTGGTAATCTGAAATAAGACTATCTTGTCTTGCCACGTGTTCTTATCCACCAAATTAAACACTATATTTGAATAATTGAGAACATAAATTTGGTACACAGCAATGAGTCAACAGATAGCAGCTGTGCTGGAGGTATTTTTTTCACCCATTGTATCCAGTGACTTGAGAAGAAAATGCTCCAATTCAACCCGCCTGAGTACACTGACTGGAAATGGGATGTAATTTCGCTGTTTCAGGAAATGAATTGGTAAATACCGTGCAGAATTCTGGAGTCACCAAATTTTTGGTGGCAAATTTTTGTTGTGTAGTATGTTCTCTAAATTGCTTTTTCTTATGCCATGTGAAGTCGGTCTTATCTCATCCGTCTACTTTATGCAATGCTGTAAACACAAGTAGTAATAGTCAGTCTATTTAGTTTTAAATGAAACATTTAATCATCTCATTTCTTTGTTTTAGGGTCTATCCTGTGAATTTAGTTTGAAATCGGTCTGATGATGCAGCTGTATAGAACGCTGGTTAGGCCACATTTGGAGTACTGCGTCCAGTTCTGGTCGCCGCACTACCAGAAGGACGTGGAGACATTGGAGAGAGTGCAGAGAAGGTTTACCAGGATGTTGCCTGGTATGGAGGGTCTTAGCTATGAGGAGAGATTGGGTAGACTGGGGTTGTTCTCCTTGGAAAGACGGAGAATGAGGGGAGACCTAATAGAGGTATACAAGATTATGAAGGGTATAGATAGGGTGAATAGTGGGAAGCTTTTTCCCAGGTCGGAGGTGACGATCACGAGGGGTCACAGGCTCAAGCTGAGAGGGGCGAAGTATAACTCAGACATCAGAGGGACGTTTTTTACACAGAGGGTGGTGGGGGCCTGGAATGCGCTGCCAAGTAGGGTGGTGGAGGCAGGCACGCTGACATCGTTTAAGACTTACCTGGATAGTCACATGAGCAGCCTGGGAATGGAGGGATACAAACGATTGGTCTAGTTGGACCAAGGAGCGGCACAGGCTTGGAGGGCCGAAGGGCCTGTTTCCTGTGCTGTACTGTTCTTTGTTCTTCGTTAATTTTTAATTGCCATTTCTTAACTTCGATATTTTCTTTCTTATTTCAGGATTGTTGTTTGTGCAATTTAAGAGGTGGGGCACTGAAAGGCACCACTGACAAAAGGTAAAGAGCAACTCCTGTTTGAGAAATAAATTCTAACAGTTCTTGAAAGTTATATTGATCCGCATGTTGTTAAGTCGGTGATAAATAGGTTGTTCTCTTGTCACTTGATTGAGAGACATAGCAGTACCTTGTACCTTCAGTAGTGGATAGTCTTTAACTATTAGGTCATTTTTAGTGCTAAGCCCTTGGAAAGCAGCATCATCGCTGTATCGTGTGCAATATTGTGATGAGAACAGTTTAAAATGGATACTACTTTTGTTAAGCTATATTTACGCTACAGGCTGTTTTAAATGATAGACAATACTTGTGTCATTTTTGCGTATTAGCATTGAATGGTATTACACTTGTTAGGATACAGTTTCCATAAGTTATAATGTTTGTGAATAGCCCAAAAGGTTTGGCTAACACTATTTTTTCATGAAAACACTTCCTATCATTGAGCCATGCAGACCAGGAAGGTCATTTACTCAATCTGCAGTCTGTGTTGCATTAATCTCTCATCCAAAGCCACAACTGTCTTTACCACCCCTGGTTAAGGGAACAAAAATTAGCCTCTGATCCTGCTGCTGATCTCTATCCAGCAACCTTACTCTGATATCTGTGTGGAATCTGATTTTTAAAAAAGTAAACTGGTCTGATTAAAATAAAATGTAAAATTTTGAATTGCATCGAAACACAGACCTATGGGGTGAAATCATATTGTACAATATTTGCTATTTTCATGAAAATATTTATTTTAAATGGTTTAACTCCTTCAGTTAAAGAGCATTGGAACTTCACAAAAATTTGTATGGTGGTGTGTGATAAAATTTAGCCTTACTGTTTGAAAGTATATTGTGTATAAGATGGCACTTTTCATAAAATCAGGGAATAACATGGTTACAGCAGAGGCTATTCAGCCCATCGTGTCCACACCAGCTCCCTTCAGGAGCAACTCACCTGGTCCCACTCCCCAGTCTTGAGGGTGTCTTTTACATCTAAATGCCCCCCTCACTACTACACTGAGATGGCAGGCTGGGAATAAATTGGATCTGTCACCGTGATGGGGGTACAGTGCCGGGGAAAGCATTTCTTGCGTGACTGTCAGTCAGCCACCCTACCCTGCGGCAGGTACATGTGGGTAAATTTAATCACCTAGCTTTAAATTAAACTGCCTTTTCCTAATTATTCAGTCTTTATGTGGTAATATATATAACACTTAAGTCTATGAAATTCTGCACAGCAAATAAATTAATCAAATTGTAGTTATTTGATGATGAGAGGAAAAAGGAACAAGTGAAGGTTATTCATTTCTTCAAACATGTTTTGCAATCAAATTAGATCATGGCTGACCAGTCTTCTATTCCCCTTGGCTCCATAATCCTATAACCCTTATCTAACAAAATGCTTATCAGTTTCAGTCTTGAAATTTCAATTTCAGTTTGTTTTCCACTACCCTTGTGTGAAATGTTAATCTAGTATTGCATCTTGTGTTAAAGCAAATTGTTGTTGTTAATATTGAAGTGTATCCTGCTATAGCCAAGCTCGAATTTTAAGGTTGTGCCCTCATGTTCTGGACTCCACAACAGAGGAAATAAGTTCTCTGTATCTACTCTATCAAATCCATTAATCAACACCCCAGATCACTCATTATTCTGAATTCAAGGGAATTCCAGCTTTGTAGATATAACTGTTCTCATAATTTAAACCCCCCCACCCCCACCATGTTCCAACTGGCAAGTCAACATTGGCATTTCCAATCAGCGGTAAGACGGTAACTGATTTGGTACATGTGGATCAAGAATAAACATCCATATCAATGATTCAATTAATTTGTGGTTCCAAGCTAATTTGTTTTCAAATCCATTGCTTCTCTAATTTGATGCTTGCATTTGTCTGTTTGATTAGGTGGGTCCATGTGATCTGTGCAATAGCTGTGCCTGAGGTGAAGTTTTTGAATGTGTTGGAACGAAATCCAGTTGACGTCACTGGGATCCCAGAGCAGAGGCAGAAATTGGTAGGTGCTACATGTATCATTATAGTTCTGTTAGATCACCAGTGTTGTGTCATCGTTCTCACTGATTCATTGCAGTGTGGGAAATAAAGGGAATATGTCAATCATAAGAAATGAAAAGGACATTCGTGCTTTGTGTCTTGGTACTTCAATGATCAAATTGTTCACTTTTGGTTGCTTTTTGCTGCAAATGTTTGTGTATGTAAATAATTGACTACCCCCAGTAATGAAGGTGATTTCCAACCCCCCCTTCCCCCCGCCACACGTACTGATCCCATTCCCAGCAGTGCTGGCAGCAGTACAATTGGTCTTGGTGTCCTTAGTCGCAGCTACTGACCAGCAGGGACCATAGAGCAATGAACCCTTTTACTAAGTGTGGACAGTAGGATAAAAAGCAGCTGGATTGTGGTTACCAACCCCCCAACATTTAAATATTCCAACTACATTAGCTGCTGTGAACAATAGCAACTTGATCCAATGCTTTGGGAAGGAAAAAGGCTTTTTTTAAATGAGTTGCATCTTAAAGAACAAAGAAAATTTAACTTTTTAAATTTAACTTTCCAAATATTGATTGGAACCTTTATAGGTCGAATAGTTCGGATGGGGCAGTTTTTGTACAGTGTGTGCAGGAGGGTTTCCTGACACAATTTGTGGATAGGCCGACAAGAGGTGGGGCCACGTTGGTACTGGGTAATGAACCGGGCCAAGTGTTAGATTTGTTTGTGGGAGAGCACTTTGGAGATAGTGACCACAAGGGTGTCTTTCATTATTGCAATGGAGAGGGATAGGGCCATACGGCAGGGCAAGGTTTATAATTGGGGGAGGGGTAATTATGATGTGATTAGGCAAGAATTAGGGAGCATAAGATGGGAACAGAAACTGTCAGGGAAAGGCATGAATGAAAAGTGGAGCTTGTTCAAGGAACAAATACTGCGTGTCCTTGATAGGTATGTCCCTGTCAGGCAGGGAGGAAATGGCCGAGTGAGGGAACCATGGTTCACAAAAGAGGTTGAATGTCTTGTCAAGCGGAAAAAGGAAGCGTGTGTAAGGATGAGAAAACAAAGTTCAGTTGGGTCGCTTGAGGGTTACAAGGTAGCAAGGAATGAGCTTAAAAAAGGGGCTTAGGAGAGCTAGGAGGGGACATGAGAAGTCCTTGGCGGATCAGATCAAGGAAAACCCCAAGGCTTTTTACTCTTTTGTGAGAAATAAAAGAATGACCAGGGTGAGGTTAGGGCCGGTCAAGGATAGTAGTGGGAACTTGTGCATGGAGTCAGAAGAGATAGGAGAGGCGATGAATGAATACTTTTCTTCAGTGTTCACCAAGGAGAGGGGCCATGTTTTTGAGGACGAGAGTGTGATACAGACTGATAGGCTTGCGGAGGTAGATGTTCTGAGGGAAGATGTATTAGCAATTTTGAAAAACCTGAGGGTCGATAAGTCCCCTGGGCCAGATGGGATATATCCTAGGATTCTTTGGGAGGCAAGGGATGAGATTGCAGAGCCTTTGGCTTTGATCTTTGGGTCCTCACTGTCCACGGGGATAGTGCCAGAAGACTGGAGAGTGGCAAATGTCCTTCCTCTGTTCAAGAAAGGAAATAGGAATGACCCTGGTAATTATAGGCCGGTTAGTCTTGCTTCGGTGGTCGGTAAGTTAATGGAAAAAGTCTTAAGGGATAGGATTTATGACCATTTGGAAAGATGCAGCTTAATCCGGGATAGTCAACACGGATTCGTGAAGGGTAAGTCTTGCCTCACAAATTTGATTGAATTCTTTGAGGAGGTAACTAAGTGTGTAGATGAAGGTAGAGCAGTTGATGTCATATACATGGATTTTAGTAAGGCGTTTGATAAGGTTCCCCAAGGTCGGCTCATGAAGAAAGTAAGGAGGTGTGGGATAGAGGAAAATTTGGCCAATTGGACAAGTAACTGGCTATCTCATAGAAGACAGAGGGTGGTGGTGGATGGAACATTAACTGGAGACCAGTTACCAGTGGTGTACCACAGGGATCAGTGCTGGGTCCTCTGCCATTTGTGATTTTTATCAATGACTTGGAGGAGGGGGCTGAAGGGTGGGTCAGTAAGTTTGCTGATGACACCAAGATTGGTGGAGTAGTGGATGAGGTGGAGGGCTGTTGTAGGTTGCAAAGAGACATTGATAGGATGCAGAGCTGGGCCGAAAAATGGCAGATGGAGTTTAACCCTGATAAGTGCGAGGTGATTCATTTTGTTAGGACAAATTTGAATGCGGATTACAGGGTCAACGGCAGGGTTCTGAGGAATGTGGAGGAACAGAGAGATCTTGGGGTTCATATCCACAGATCTCTGAAGGTTGCCACTCAAGTGGATAGAGCTGTGAAGAAGGCCTATAGTGTGTTGGCGTTCATTAACAGGGGGTTTGAGTTTAAGAGCCATGGGTTATGCTGCAACTGTACAGGACCTTGGTGAGGCCACATTTGGAATATTGTGTGCAGTTCTGGTCACCTCACTATAAGAAGGATGTGGAAGCATTAGAGAGAGTGCAAAGGAGATTTACCAGGATGCTGGCTGGTTTGGAGGGTAGGTCTTATGAGGAAAGTTTGAGGGAGCTAGGGCTTTTCTCTTTAGAGCGGAGGAGGTTGAGAGGCGACGTAATAGAGGTTTATAAGATGATGAGGGGAATAGATAGAGTGGATGGGGATTGGGGACTGGCTATCCGACAGGAAGCAAAGAGTCGGAATAAATGGGTGTTTTTCCGGTTGGAGGAAGGTAACTAGTGGCGTGCCGCAGGGATCGATACTCGGGCCGCAACTATTTACCATTTATATAGATGATCTGGAGGAGGGGACGGAGTGTAGGGTAACGAAGTTTGCAGACGACACAAAGATAAGTGGAAAAGTGAATCGTGTGGAGGACGGAGAAGATCTGCAGAGAGATTTGGACAGGCTGAGTGAGTGGGCGAGGATATGGCAAATGGAGTATAACGTTGAGAAATGCGAGGTTATACACTTTGGAGGAAATAATAACAAATGGGATTACTATCTCAATGGAAACAAATTAAAACATGCTACCGTGCAAAGGGACCTGGGGGTCCTTGTGCATGAGACGCAAAAGCCCAGTCTGCAGGTACAACAGGTGATCAAGAAGGCAAATGGGATGTTGGCCTATATTGCGAAGGGGATAGAATATAAAAGCAGGGATGTCTTGATGCACCTGTACAGGGCATTGGTGAGGCCGCAGCTGGAATACTGTGTGCAGTATTGGTCCCCTTATATGAGGAAGGATATATTGGCATTGGAGGGAGTGCAGAGAAGGTTCACCAGGTTGATACCGGAGATGAGGGGTTTGGATTATGAGGAGAGGCTGAGGAGATTGGGTTTGTACTCGTTGGAGTTTAGAAGGATGAGGGGGGATCTTATGGAGACTTATAAGATAATGCGGGGGCTGGATAGGGTGGAGGCGGAGAGATTCTTTCCACTTAGTAAGGAAGTTAAAACTAGAGGACACAGCCTCAAAATAAAGGGGGGTCGGTTTAAGACAGAGTTGAGGAGGAACTTCTTCTCCCAGAGGGTGGTGAATCTCTGGAATTCTCTGCCCACTGAGGTGGTGGAGGCTACCTCGCTGAATATGTTTAAAGCGCGGATGGATGGATTCCTGATCGGTAAGGGAATTAAGGGTTATGGGGATCAGGCGGGTAAGTGGTACTGATCCACGTCAGATCAGCCATGATCTTATTGAATGGCGGGGCAGGCTCGAGGGGCTAGATGGCCTACTCCTGCTCCTATTTCTTATGTTCTATTCTTATGGATGTTCAGAGACTATTTCCTTGGGTGGATGTAGCTGTTACTAGGGGGCATAACTATAAGGTTCATGGAGGGAGATATAGGAGTGATGTACGAGGTAGGTTCTTTACTCAGAGAGTGGTTGGGGTGTGGAATGGACTGCCTGCTGTGATAGTGGAGTCAGACACTTTAAGAACTTTCAAGCGGTTATTGGATAGGCACATGGAGCATACCAGAATGATAGGGAGTGGGATAGCTTGATCTTGGTTTCAGATAAAGCTCGGCATAACATAGAGGGCCAAAGGGCCTGTACTGTGCTGTACTGTTCTATGTTCTATTAAAATTGCAGCACCAGAACAGGCCCTTCGGCCCTCCAAGCCTGCACCGACCATGCTGCCCGACTTAACTAAAACCCCCTGCCCTTCCGGGGACCATATCTCTCTATTCCCATCCTATTCATGTACTTGTCAAGGCGTCCCTTAAAAGCCACTTCAATATCCACTTCCACTACCTCCCCCGGCAACGAGTTCCAGGCACCCACCACTCTCTGTGTAAAAAATCTGTCTCGTACATCTCCTTTAAACCTTGCCCCTCGTACCTTAAACCTATTCCCCCCCTAGTAATTGGCTCTTCCACCCTGGGAAAAAGCTTCTGACTATCCACTCTTTCCATGCCCCTCATAATCGCGTAGACTTCTATCTGGTGTCCCCTCAACCTCCATAGCTGCAGTGAGAGGGAGTGTAAGGAGAAGCTGTTTCCTCTTTTGTATACCTACAAAGCTAGAAATCTGTGTCAAAAACAGAAAACTGTTAGAAAATCTCAGCAGGTCAGACGGCATCTGTGGAGAGAGAATAGAGCCAACGTTTCGAGTCTAGATGACCCTTCATCAGAGCTGAAATCTGTGTTGTTGACTGTGTGCCCGATATAACTGGATCCATCACTTCTCTGGTTCTATCTGATATATTTCTGTGTTCACCATTAGTTTGTAATGAGCATTTCTGATAATACACTTGGGTCATAACTTTTGGGGAGAATCATTGTTTCAGTGTACCCCCTCTCCTGAGGACAGTCTGCTAGTGAAATAAAACCAGGCATACAAAGAACAGCACAGGAAACAGGCCCTTCGGCCCTCCAAGCCTGTGCCGCTCATTGGTCCAACTAGACCATTCGTTTGTATCCCTCCATTCCCAGGCTGCTCATGTGACTATCCAGGTAAGTCTTAAACGATGCCAGCGTGTCTGCCTCCACCACCCTACTTGGCAGCGCATTCCAGGCCCCCACCCCGTAAAACCGTCCCTCTGATATCTGAGTTATACCTCGCCCCTCTCACCTTGAGCCCGTGACCCCTCGTGATCGCATGTGTCACTATTTGCCAGCTTTCCCAGACCCAGGTATCTCTGACACTTGTCTCTATTTGCGGATTTCTTGGGGTTGGGTGTGTCGCTTTTTTGTAAGAAAAATGTGTGAACATTTACAGTCAATACAAAGGGTTGGTATCTCCTGTGAATGTATTATTATTTGCAAGAGGAATCCATACAGTGGTGCTTGAAAACTAATGTGATGAATTCGCATTATGTCATCATCTCTGCATTCCACTGGTAATTTTGGTTTTGTGTAGATTTTTACTGGCGTTAACTACACTGACCCATTCATTGTTCCTTTCATTCTTTTTCCATTGGATAAGCAATTCCAAAAGTGAAAGTGAGCAACTCTCCGTATAGTAACTTTGCCCCTTTAATGTTATAGTTTGCTTAGGGATTATTTTGCAAGAATGATGCTCAGTTATCATCTCTGCATATGCAAATGATGGTATAAATGTTCAGATTTTGATTGTAGTGGTTCAAATGTTCAGACTGATGTGGTGTTTATTATAGGAAACATGCAGTTAAATGAAAACCATGCCTTGACGAGTTTGTCTACTGATTTGCTCAACAATAAAGACCTAGAATGTTACTGGTTCAGTCCGCGGACTGCACAGGATGAAACAGGATTGACCGTCCTAACATAGGCACCAGAAATGTATTGCCAAAACCTGTTAACCCTCCAAAATCCTCTAACACCTGGGGGCTTGTGCCAAAATTAGGAGAGCTGCCCCACAGACTGGTCAAGTAACAGCCTGACATAGTCATAATCACCAAATCGTATCTTGCAATGTCCCACCATCTCAATTCCTGGGGACGTCCTGTTCCACTGGCAGGACAGAGCCAGCAGAGGAGGCAGAATAGCGGCACATAGTCGGGAAGATATTGCCCTGGGAGTCCTTAGTATTGCCTCCAGACCCCATGAAGTCTCAGGGCATCAAGTCAAACATGGACAAGGTAACGCCCTGCTGATTGTAACTTCTCTCCCATCCCCCTCAGCTGATGAATCAGTACTCCTCCATGTTGAATACCAATTGGAAGAAGCAGTGAGGGTGGCATGGGCACAGAATGTTATGTGGGTGGAGACTTCAATGTTCATCACCAAGAGTGGTGTGATGGCACCAATACAGATCGGGTTGACTCAGTGCTAAAGGACATAGCTGCTAAATTTGGTCTTTGACAGGTGGTGAGGGAACCAACAAAAAGAAAAAAATGTACTTGATCTCATCCTCCTCATCCTCGCATCTGTCCATGATAATATTGATAGGAGTGACCACTGCACTATTCTTGTGGAGACGGATTCCTGTCTTCACATTGAGAATACCCTCCATCGTGTTCTGTGGCACGACATCATGCTAAATGGGATAAATTTTGAACAGATCTAGCAACTCATCATTGGGCATTCTTGAGACGCTGATGGCCATCAATAGCAGCAGAATTGTACTCAATCACAATCTTTAATCTCATGGCCGACATACCCCCCACACTACCTTTATTGTCAAGCCAAGGGCTGAACCCTGGTTCAATAAAGAGTGAAGGAGAGCATTCCAGGAGTAATGCCTAAAAATGAGGTGTCAATCTGGTAAAGCTGCAACCCAGCATTACTGTGGAAGCAACAGAATGAAGTGATTTCACAACTGGGGAGCAGTGGTAAAAGGCAATTCCAGCAGCCTACTGTGATCTGCTTGACAGAGTTGGGGGGAAAAAGCAGCTAGAAATCTCACTTCCAAACTACATCTTGCTGGTGCCAGTACAGAGCGAGACTGCGGATAGTTGGGAACCTGTCTCGGGGGCAGGGAATTCAGATGGTGTTCGTAAAGCAGTAGTGGAAATGAATAGGGTTGGGAAGCATTTTCCGATCAGGGCCAGTGTGATCTCCTGGACTCGTTTCGATCACCTCAGGGGGTCGGAGAGGAATTTCCCAGATTTATTTTTCCCCATATTGGCCCTGGGGTTTTCACTCTGGGTTTTCGCCTCTCCCTGGAGATCACATGGTCTGGAATGGGGGGGTGGGGGTGAGTTAATAGGTTGTGATGAACAAAGCATCGTAGCTGTGAGGGACAGCTCGGTGGATAGGATATTAGGATGTAGATAGGCTGGAAAATTGGGCGGGGATCCTGGATTCAGGATTCAATCCTGGACCGGGGAGCGGCGCGGGCTTGGAGGGCCGAAGGGCCTGTTCCTGTGCTGTATTGTTCTTTGTTCTTTCTTTGTTCTACATCTAGTAATCCTTGCTGGGTTTGGGCAGGTTGTCAAATGAAGACACAATGATTGTGATACAGTCTACCACATAGCCAAGAACAAGGTCTCACATAGCAGACTACCATGTAAAGTTAAAGCACATGGGATTGCGGGTAGTGCCTTGAGATGGATGTTGAAAGCTGGTTAGCAGATAGGAAGCGAAGAGTTGGCATAAATAGGTCGTCTTCTGATCGGCAGGCCTAGTGACTAGTGGGGTATTACAGGGATCTGTGCTAGGACCCCAACTATTCACGTTATATATTACTGATTTGGAAGAGGGAACTGAATGTATTATCTCCAGGTTTGCAGATGATACAAAGTTGGGATGAGGGGATGAGCAGTGAGGAGGATGCAGAGATGTTTCAGTGTGATTTGGACAGGCTGAGTGAATGGGCATATACATGGTTGATGCAGTATAATGTGGATAAATGTGAGGTTATCCACTTTGGTAGCATTAATAGGGAGGCAGATTATTGCTTGAATGGGTGTAAATTGAGAGAGGTGGATACTCAGCGAGATCTTGGAGTCCTCGTACAGCAGTCACTGAAAGTAAGCACACAGGTACAGCAGGCAGTACAGAAGGCAAATGGTATGTTGGCCTTCTTCGTGAGAGGATTTTAGTATAGCAAAGGGATATTTTACTGCGATTGTATAGGGCGTTGGTGAGGCTACACTAGGAGCATTGTGTGCAGTTTTGACGTCCTTATCTGAGGAAGGATGTCCTTGCTATAGAGTGAGTGCAGCAAAGGTTTACCAGGCTAAATTCTAGGATGGCAGGTCTAAGTCAGTTAAGATATATTCATTGGAGTTTAGAAGAGTGAGAGGTGGTCTCATAGATACTTTAAAAATTCTAATGGGATTAGACAGGGTAAATTCGGAAAGAATGTTCCCAATGGTGGGAGAGTCCAGAACTAGGGGTCATAGTTTGAGGATAAGGCATAAACCTGTTAGAACTGAGGTGAGGAGGAATTTCTTCAGCCACAAAGCGGTGAATGTGTGGAATTCACTTCCACGGAAAGTAGTTGAGGCCAAAATGGTGTGTGATTTCAAGAAGAAACTAAATGTAGCTCTTGGGGCTATAAGCAGATAACACGAAGATGAGTGGCAGAACAGTGTGCAGAGGACCCTGAAAGTCTGCAAAGGGATATAGATAGTCTAAGTGAGTGGGCAAGGGTCTGGCAAATGGAATACAATGTTGGTAAATGTGAGGTCATCCATTTTGGTAGGAATAACAGCAAAATGGACTATTATTTAAATGGTAAAAAATTGCAGCATGCTGCTGTGCAAAGGGACCTGGGTGTCCTTGTGCAGGAATCACAGGGAGTTGGTTTGCAGGTGCAGCAGGTAATTAAGAAGGCAAATGGAATTTTGTCCTTCATTGCTAGAGGGATGGAGTTTAAAAACAGCGAGGTTATGTTGCAGTTGTATAAGGTGCTGGTGAGGCCACACGTGGAGTTTTGGCCTCCTTACTTGAGAAAGGATATACTGGCACTGGAGGGGATGCAGAGGAGATTCACTAGGTTGATTCCGGAGTTGAGAGGGTTGGCTTATGAGGAGAGACTGAGTAGACTGGGGCTATGCTCATTGGAATTCAGAAGAATGAGGGGCGATCTTATAGAAACATATAAGATTATGAAGGGAATAGATGAGATAGAAGCAGGGAAGTTGTTTCCACTGGCGGGTGAAACTAGAACTAGGAGGCATGGTCTCAAATTAAGAGGGAGCAAATTTAGGACGGAGTTGAGGAGGAACTTCTTCACACAAAGGATTATGAATCAGTGGAATTCCCTGCCCAGTGAAGTCATTGAGGCTACCTCTTTGAATGTTTTTAAGGCAAGGATAGATAAATTTTTGAACAGTAAAGGAATTGAGGGCTATGGTGAGCGGGCGGGTAAGTGGAGCTGAGTCCACGAAAAGATCAGCCATGATCTTATTGAATGGCGGAGCAGGCTCGAGGGGCCATATGCCTACTCCTGCTCCTAGATCTTATGTGGGGGGAAGAGGGGTTCAGGATATTGAGTTTGATGATCAACCATGATCAAAATGAATGGTGGAGTAGGCTTGAAGGGCCAAATGGCCTACTCCTGCTTCTATTTTCTATGTTATCGGGATCAAAACTCACTGGTCCATAACTGTGACAGGAGGTGTTGTAGGTATGCAACTGATCCTTATGAAAACAGAAAAGGACTCGCCACCTTCAAGTAGTGGGGGAAGAAATTGGCCAAACCAAAAAAAATCCTGGATGACAGCTCATCATTCATCGCTTAGTACACTTTAAGGTCAATATTACCAATCAATTTGGAAAACACAGGAACTTTAGATTCCTGCAAAGCGACCAGGTATTGTATTTGCACATACAAATTAGCCTCATTGTTATGCACAATGTATGTGTTCCTGAGACTAACCTTATTTACCAAAGGTGAAGTCTGCAAAATGGATTTCTTATTTAATAGTCATTCAAAATCTATTTGAGCATGTTTCTGTGGCAACCGTCGATTAGGTCGCCTCCATTTTCTGCCTGCGAATTTGCTTCCAATTCACTTTGTAAATATGCAGAGAAATAATGGGGCCTAGATTCATGGTTTATGTACTGTGGAGATTAGACTTGATACTTTGTCAAATCAATGCCATGGAAACTATTAATTGTTCAATTTCCATATTCAGTCTATGAAGCGGTACTTTCCTGAAGGTTAATTGTTGCAAGTCTGTTATGGTTTTGAGGCATGCCTCATGCAATGCTCAGTAACATGTTCCCCCTATTGGCAGAAGATAAATTAACTGAATCCTACCAATATAGCAGTAATGTGATAACCAATGAATTGTTGTTCCTTTATGGGCAAAAGGTAATTTTGTTAATATGGTAGGTATTTGAAACTCTTTAAGGTAAAGTGTTATAATCTTGTTGTAATAATACTAAATTCCCTTGTGCACTACATTTTTATTATATAATTTGTGTTTATTTGCAAAACTCGACATACAATGGAGCCTGGTGAATAGAAAATAGAGAAAAAAGACATAATTAATACAGCGACATATTGTGTTTCTCTCTGAAGCACTTCACATATAGGGAATTATTTTGAAGCGCAGTGGCTAATGTTTTGTGACCACGTATAATTTGCAGCTCCTCAGACACTGAAGCAGTTCATGTCGAAATGCAGCATGGCCTGGACAATATCCAGGCTTGGGCTGACAAGTGGCAAAGTAACATTCATGCCACACAAGTGCCAGGCAATGACCATCACCAACAAGAGAAGATCTAACCATCACCCCTTGGCATTCAATAGCATTATCGTTGCTGAATCCCCCACTATCACCATTGACCAGAAACTGAACTGGACTAGCCATATAAATACAGTTTTCTATGTTTCTATTTATAGGTAGGCCTAAAAGGTAGGGATATATTCGGCACAACTTGTGGGGCCGAAGGGCCTGTTTTGTGCTGTAGTTTTCTATGTTTCTGTGGCTACCGTGCCTACCATCTACAGGGCACAATTCAGGAATATTCTCCACTTGTCTGGATGAGTGCAGCTTAAACACCACTCAGGAAGCTTGACACCGTCCAGGACAAAGCAATCACTTGATTGCAACCGCTTTTACAAACATTCAATCCCTCCACTACCTGTGAACAGTGGCAGCAGTGTGTACCATCTACAAGATGCACTTCAGGAACTTACCAAGGCTCCTTAGGCAGCACTTTCCAAACCCACAACCACTACCATCTAAAAGGACAAGGGCAGAGGATACCTGAGAACGCCACCACCTGCAGGTTCCCCTCTAAGTCACACACCATCGTGACTTGGAAATATATCGCAGTTCCTTCATTGTCACTTGATCAGAATCTTGGTACTCTCTCCCTAATAGCACCGTGGGTGTACCTATACCTCACGATTGCAGCAATTCAAGATGGCAGCTCGCCACCACCTCAAGGGAAACTAAGGATGGGCAATAAATGCTGGTCCAGCCAGCGGTGCCCACATCCTATAAAATGAGTTTTTGTTTTAAAGGCTGGTTTTGTGCACAGCAAGATCCCACAAATTGCAATGTCATTTATGTCCAGTCCTGTCTGCTCCAATACTATCCTGACCAGACTTCCATCCTCAACTACTCTAAATTCTGCTGCCTGTATTCCATCCCACAGCAAGCTGTTTGCCCGTGCGCTGAATTAAAAATACAGAAGCTTGTCCAGATAACCATTTGGGTTTACAATCCTTCATTGTCTATTCTACGTGCGCCTGTAATAAAGTCTTTATTTAGTTATGCATCTATAGTATCAGTATTAAATCTAAATCACTTTTGAAGTGTCCCATGTGCATGGTGTCTGTCATCTTCATATTTGTCTCAAACAGATGCATAGAACAAACACTGGCACTAGCAAACACTTAAGCCCCTACTTCTCTTGGGGCCCAATAGCTTCATTTTAAAATGCAATCCCCCCTCTCCCTGGTCTCTGTGCTCCACTTTGTTCGCATTTTGCTCAGCTCCCCAGCTTGAAATTGGACCACATTGATCCAGCTGCATTCCAGATCCAAGATTACCCAAAGCAGTGTCCTGGGAGAAAACCTGCAGTAAATGCCAATTAAAGTCGATTAGAAGCTTGGTATATCATAGAAAATCATAGAATCCTACAGTGCAGAAGGAGGCCATTCGGCCCATCGAGTCTGCACCAACCACAATCCTACCCAGGCCCATTCCCATAACCCCATGCATTTACCCTAGCTAGTCCCCCTGCCGTCAAGTGGCAATTTAGCACGGCCAATCTTTGGACTGTGGGAGGAAATTGGAGCACCCAGAGGAAACCCACGTAGACATGGGGAGAATGTGCAAACTTCACACAGACAGTGACACAAGCCAAGAATCGAACCCGGATCCCTGCTTGCCACTGTGCCACCTGTTGTGCCCATATCACTGTGGCCAAAGCTGAATAAAGGTTCATCAGATCTGTCAGCGTCTACAGAGAGAGAAAAGCAAGATCTTTCATGTCATCAACCAAAAACATTGTCTGGATTTTCGACCGGGGAATGGGTCATTTCCAGGTCCTAGCCCCACAGCACATCAGCATCAGTCACATGATGGGATTTTCGATGAAAAAGGCCGTAATTGCACATCCCCTCTCCCCTTTGCTCGGGGAGGAGGCTAGAACCAGTTAGTTCTGGAAGGTGATGTTAAAAGATAAACAGCAGCCATCAGTGGGCTTGCTGTTGCCTGGAGGAATGGAACAGGCTGGAGAGCAGAGCCAGCAGCCTCGTGTCCAAATGCTCACTCCTCAAGTACTCGAGCAGCTCTGCTCAAGTGATGGCAACTTTGTACCACTAATCAGCACCTCAGTTTCACTGTCCTTTATTGTACAAGATTTTTCATCAACAGCACTAATTAATAACGGCTACCCGGTATGCTCCCAACAGCTATGCAGCAAAGTGTTCCAGCCTGTTGTCCTTTGCTCTTCCCATTAGTAAGCTTGAAAATTTGATTCTGTCTCTCTTCAGTCTGTTAACCAGCACTTCACATCATTCTGGATATCAAAATCTAGTTGATATTGGTTATAGATTATTCAGATCCATCAAGATGTAACAGAAAAACTAAAGAAATAAAGTACATAGTCACAGAGGTTTACAGCATGGAAACAGGCCCTTTGGCCCAACTTGTCCATGCCATCTTTTTAACCACTAAACTAGTCCCAACTGCCCGTGTTTGGCCCATATCCCCCTATATACATCGTACCCATGTAACTGTCTCAATGCTTTTCAAAAGACAAAATTGTACCCGCCTCTACTATTACCTCTGGCAGCTTGTTACAGACACTCACCACCCTCTGTGTGAAAAAATTGCCCCTTTGGGCCCTTTTGTGTCTCTCCCCTTAGGACTTAATACATTACATATCCCCTGCATAGGATTTTGAGGTTTACAGCATGGAATCAGGCCCTTCGGCCCAACTGGTCCATGCCACCCTTTTTTTAAAAAACCCGTAAGCTAATCCCAATTGCCCGCATTTGGCCCATATCCCTCTATACCCATCTTACCCATATAACTGTCTAAATGCTTTTTAAAAGACAAATTTGCACCCGCCTCTACTCCTTTCTCTGGCAGCTTGTTCCAGGCACTCACCACCCTTTGTGTGAAAAAATTGCCCCTCTGGACACTTTTGTATCTCTCCCCTCTCACCTTAAGCCTATGCCCACTAGTTTTAGACTCCCCTACCTTTGGGAAAAGATATTGACTATCTCGCTGATCTGTGCCCCTCATTATTTTATAGACCTCTATAAGATCACCCCTCAGGCTCCTACGCTGCAGAGAAAGAAGTCCCAGTCTATCCAGCCTCTCCTTATAACTCAATCCATCAAGTCCCGGTAGCATCCTAGTAAATCTTTTCTGCACTCTTTCTAGTTTAATAATATCTTTTCTATAATAGGGTGACCAGAATTGCGCACACAGTATCCAAGTGTGGTCTTACCAATGTCTTGTACAACTTCAACAAGACATTCCAACTCCTGTATTCAATGTTCTGACGATGAAACCAAGCATGCCGAATGCCGCCTTCACTACTCTCCACCTGTGACTCCACTTTCAAGGAGTTATGAACATGTACCCCTAGATCTCTTTGTTCTGTAACTCTCCCCAACGCCCTGCCATTAATTAAGTCCTGCCCTGGTTCAATCTACCAAAATGCATCACCTCGCATTTGTCTAAATTAAACTCCATCTGCCATTCATCAGCCCACTGGCCCAATTGATCAAGATCCCCGTTGCAATCGGAGATAACTTTTTTCATTGTCCACTATGCCACCAATCTTGGTGTCATCTGCAAACTTACTAACCATGCCTCCTATATTCTCATCCAGCTCATTAATATAAATGACAAATAACAGTGGACCCAGCACTGATCCCTGAGGCACACCGCTGGTCAGAGGCTTCCAGTTTGAAAAACAACTCTCTACAACCACCCTCTGGCTTCTGTCATAAAGCCAATTTTGTATCCATTTAGAAACCTCAACCTGAATCCCGTGAGATTTAACCTTATGCAACAACCTACCACGCGGTACCTTGAGAAAGGCCTTGCTAAAGTCCATGTAGACAACTTCAACTGCACTGCCCTCATCGACCTTCTTGGTTACCTCTTCAAAAAACTCAAATCAAATTTGTGAGACATGATTTTCCACTCTCAAAGCCATGCTGACTGTCCCTAATCAGTCTTTGCGTCTCTAAATGCCTGTAGATCCTATCTCTCAATGTACCTTCCAACAACTTACCCACCACAGATGTGAGGCTCACTAGCCTGTAGTTCCCAGGCTTTTCCCTGCAGCCCTTTTTAAACAAAGGCACAACATTTGCCACTCTCCAATCTTCAGGCACCTCACCCGTGACTATCGATGGATTTTAAAATATTTTTCTCATAAATATTGAAGAGCTTTGCTGTTCTGGGTTGGGTTAAGGTGCATTGACAGAGCAGCTTTTAAACATTTGATCATTCCTACTCCTGGATCATTTCCTGATTCTGGGTGCAAGAGGGATCTAAAATCTCAAATTAGATACTAAGTCTTATTTTTAAATACTACATTGAAGGTTTTAATTCTGCTTTCCACAGGATGGTATCACTAAAGTTTTTGGAGATGATTTTGCTTTTAAGACTAAACGCGATGCCTGGCTGCACAGTGAGCACTCGCACTGTTTGATGGCAATTATGCACATAATGAAGTTAACTCGCTTGGACCCTGATAGCAAGTACAGTCATCAACCTTGCTGCATCTTCCAGTCACTCCTGAGGGAGAGTGAAAATCACAAACATATTTGTAACACCAGGCCCCAATCTACATCCCAGTGTCATTTTTCAGAGTACTATTCAGTCCTGGAAGGAAACTGCCTGCCGTGCTTAAACTAGGGATATTCAAAAGTGGGTGCAAGAGCAGGTGAGAGACTGCAAACATTAAATGAAGTTGTCTGTAGGTTTAGAACCCGTATGTTCTATTTAAGAGCAAGAAATGTTTTAGTTTGTAGTGTGCCTGATTTGTACATTCGACCAAAATTGATATTGTCAGATTTAATTATTAGCCAAATGTAATTATTGCTTTGATTGTGAGTTAATTTGCATAATGAGCGATCTGTCAAGTTGCATCTGTGAATCCTCCAAGAAGTTACCTGCTGTCAATTAGTAACATTCTGTGTGGTATACTTTGCATTAGATGGGCATCTGATGTGCCACCATGGCATCTGTTGTCTTAAAATTAGTTTCTTTGGACGTCTAATTTTATACAAGTTTAGCTAATCTGCTGAACTACCACTTTTTACTAATTGTAACGTTTGTGGAAAATAAATTCACAAGCAAGCTGCTTCCTAAATATCTTATGTTGGGGAGTGGGGGGTGGTGGTGGTCGTCACAGGAGTTGATTTTTAGAAACTGTAAGACTTAACCCCTCCTTCTGAGAAATAAAATGTAGAAGTTTCAACATTCAGCCCACATATCCTTGTTTGCAAGCATCTATGTTGATACCCTTTACATGAGCAGTGATCCTAATCCCATAAAGGAATGTTTGAATGGTTTGGATACATTTAAGGGAAAACTGGACAGGGAATGGTGGTTCCGATGATAGATTTAGATGAGAAAAGGTGGCAGGGGGCTCGCGTGGAGCACAAACATCACCTGAACTGGTTGGGCCCAATGGCCTGTTCTGTGCGATATATCCTATGTAATCTTTTGTATCCCTGGTTACAGATTACAACCTCAAGACTTTATCTCTGCTGGTATTGAGCACGTTTGCTTTCTATGGGTCTTGCTTGAAAAATGTACTGTACGATGTTTGCTGCATTGCAGTGCAGTTAGACTTGTGTTTGTGAAGAGGTTTATTACCTACTTGTTCTTTTGAAAGCTGCATTAGAGACACTGCATAATGTAGATCTTTGTGCTTGATGGAATGGGTTCCTCTTTGGCTCTCTTGTAAGAAAAATATATTCTCCAAATTGGGTGCATGTTGCTGTTTGTCCCTCTATAATGCTGATTCAGTTGCCATGTGGAAAATCATTTACAATGCATTTACCATTGAAGATTTTTCTCACAAAGTAGAACATGTGGCATACTTTCATTTCTGCTCCACTTTTACTTTTTGTCGACTTATTGGAGAAACAGTAAATGTATTTAGACTATGAATGCGGTGAGTACTGGTGTGTGTGTGGGGTTTGGGTGAGGGGTGGAGTGGGGCCTAAATATGCCGGTGAGCCCAACTTCAGAGCGCTCGGGTGCCATTGTGCAAGGGCGTCTCGATCTCTCAGTGCACTGGGAAGCACCCTCCTTCCTCCACGGTCGTGTAAAGCAAAATTTTCATCTTTATTTTCAAATTCTTCCTCCATAT